>NW_026518999.1:0-112500 GCF_947347685.1 Pleuronectes platessa
TGCAACTTTGGTTAAAATCTTCATTTTTTCATCACAGATGTGCCCAAGATGCCCAAAAGCGCTGGAAACGGGGAGATAAGCCTATTTTTGCAACTTTGGTTAAAATCTTCATTTTTTCATCACAGATATGCCCAAGGTGCACAAAAGTGCTGGAAACGGTGAGATAAGCCTATTTTTGCAGAAATGGTTAAAATCTTCAATTTCTCATCACAGATGTGCCCAAGATGCACAAAAGCGCTGGAAACGGTGAGATAAAACTATTTTTGCAACTTTGGTTAAAATCTTCATTTTTTCATCACAGATATGCCCAAGGTGCACAAAAGTGCTGGAAACGGTGAGATAAGCCTAATTTTGCAATAATGTTTAAGGTTTGGAGGTTTCATAGACTAAAGTTGAAAATCAGTGGTTTGACTGCCATAATGAAATAGGGTCACTAATCAACGTGTTTTCTCAAAAGGCCTTCAGTCAAATTCCTTGATACTTAAAATGCATACAGTGGATTATAATAATGAAAAAGGATAATTTGAAATCTTGGTTTCAACTCTAAAGGAACTCTTTAAAAAAAAGATTTTAAGTTTTGGAAACCCCATTGAAAAAGTAGCAACTGCACGGTTTCTACTGTCAGATTGGCTCTAAGTGCCAAAAAGTGCTGGAAACGGGGAGATAAGCCTATTTTTGCAGAAATGGTTAAAATCTTCAATTTCTCATCACAGATGTGCCCAAGATGCACAAAAGCGCTGGAAACGGTGAGATAAAACTATTTTTGCAACTTTGGTTAAAATCTTCATTTTTTCATCACAGATATGCCCAAGGTGCACAAAAGTGCTGGAAACGGTGAGATAAGCCTAATTTTGCAACAATGTTTAAGGTGTGGAGGTTTCATAGACTAAAGTTGAAAATCAGTGGTTTGACTGCCATAATGAAATAGGGTCACTAATCAACGTGTTTTCTCAAAAGGCCTTCAGTCAAATTCCTTGATACTTAAAATGCATACAGTGGATTATAATAATGAAAAAGGATAATTTGAAATCTTGGTTTCAACTCTAAAGGAACTCTTTAAAAAAAAGATTTTAAGTTTTGGAAACCCCAATGAAAAAGTAGCAACTGCACGGTTTCTACTGTCAGATTGGCTCTAAGTGCCAAAAAGTGCTGGAAACGGGGAGATAAGCCTATTTTTGCAACAATGGTTAAAATCTTCAATTTTTCATCACAGATGTGCCAAAGATTACAAAAGCGCTGGAAACGGTGAGATAAGCCTATTTTTGCAACTTTGGTTAAAATCTTAAATTTTTCATCACAGATGTGCCCAAGATACCCAAAAGCGCTGGAAACGGTGAGAGAAGCCTATTTTTGCAACTTTGGTTAAAATCTTCATTTTTTCATCACAGATATGCCCAAGGTGCACAAAAGTGCTGGAAACGGTGAGATAAGCCTAATTTTGCAACAATGTTTAAGGTTTGGAGGTTTCATAGACTAAAGTTGAAAATCAGTGGTTTGACTGCCATAATGAAATAGGGTCACTAATCAACGTGTTTTCTCAAAAGGCCTTCAGTCAAATTCCTTGATACTTAAAATGCATACAGTGGATTATAATAATGAAAAAGGATGATTTGAAATCTTGGTTTCAACTCTAAAGGAACTCTTTAAAAAAAAGATTTTAAGTTTTGGAAACCCCAATGAAAAAGTAGCAACTGCACGGTTTCTACTGTCAGATTGGCTCTAAGTGCCAAAAAGTGCTGGAAACGGGGAGATAAGCCTATTTTTGCAACAATGGTTAAAATCTTCAATTTTTCATCACAGATGTGCCCAAGATGCACAAAAGCGCTGGAAACGGTGAGATAAGCCTATTTTTGCAACTTTGGTTAAAATCTTCAATTTTTCATCACAGATGTGCCCAAGATGCGCAAAAGCGCTGGAAACGGTGAGATAAGCCTATTTTTGCAACTTTGGTTAAAATCTTCATTTTTTCATCACAGATATGCCCAAGGTGCACAAAAGTGCTGGAAACGGTGAGATAAGCCTAATTTTGCAACAATGTTTAAGGTTTGGAGGTTTCATAGACTAAAGTTGAAAATCAGTGGTTTGACTGCCATAATGAAATAGGGTCACTAATCAATGTGTTTTCTCAAAAGGCCTTCAGTCAAATTCCTTGATACTTAAAATGCATACAGTGGATTATAATAATGAAAAAAGATAATTTGAAATCTTGGTTTCAACTCTAAAGGAACTCTTTAAAAAAAGATTTTAAGTTTTGGAAACCCCAATGAAAAAGTAGCAACTGCACGGTTTCTACTGTCAGATTGGCTCTAAGTGCCAAAAAGTGCTGGAAACGGGGAGATAAGCCTATTTTTGCAACAATGGTTAAAATCTTCAATTTTTCATCACAGATGTGCCAAAGATGCACAAAGGCGCTGGAAACGGTGAGATAAGCCTATTTTTGCAACTTTGGTTAAAATCTTCAATTTTTCATCACAGATGCGTCCAAGATGCGCAAAAGCGCTGGAAACGGTGAGATAAGCCTATTTTTGCAACTTTGGTTAAAAACTTAAATTTTTCAGCACAGATGTGCCCAAGATGCCCAAAAGCGCTGGAAACGGTGAGATAAGCCTATTTTTGCAACTTTGGTTAAAATCTTCATTTTTTCATCACAGATATGCCCAAGGTGCACAAAAGTGCTGGAAACGGTGAGATAAGCCTAATTTTGCAACAATGTTTAAGGTTTGGAGGTTTCATAGACTAAAGTTGAAAATCAGTGGTTTGACTGCCATAATGAAATAGGGTCACTAATCAACATGTTTTCTCAAAAGGCCTTCAGTCAAATTCCTTGATACTTAAAATGCATACAGTGGATTATAATAATGAAAAAGGATAATTTGAAATCTTGTTTTCAACTTTAAAGGAACTCTTTAAAAAAAAGATTTTAAGTTTTGGAAACCCCAATGAAAAAGTAGAAACTGCACAGTTTGTCAGATTGGCTCTAAGTGCCAAAAAGTGCTGGAAACGGGGAGATAAGCCTATTTTTGCAACTTTGGTTAAAATCTTCAATTTTTCATCACAGATGTGCCCAAGATGTACAAAAGCGCTAGAAACGGTGAGATAAGCCTATTTTTGCAACTTTGGTTAAAATCTTCAATTTTTCATCTTAGATGTGCCCAAGATGCGCAAAAGCGCTGGAAAAGGTGAGATAAGCCTATTTTTGCAACTTTGGTTAAAATCTTAAATTTTTCATCACAGATGTGCCCAAGATGCCCAAAAGCGCTGGAAACGGTGAGATAAGCCTATTTTTGCAACTTTGGTTAAAATCTTCATTTTTTCATCACAGATATGCCCAGGATGTACAAAAGCGCTAGAAACGGTGAGATAAGCCTATTTTTGCAACTTTGGTTAAAATCTTCAATTTTTCATCACAGATGTGCCCAAGATGCGCAAAAGCGCTGGAAAAGGTGAGATAAGCCTAATTTTGCAACAATGTTTAAGGTTTGGAGGTTTCATAGACTAAAGTTGAAAATCAGTGGTTTGACTGCCATAATGAAATAGGGTCACTAATCAACGTGTTTTCTCAAAAGGCCTTCAGTCAAATTCCTTGATACTTAAAATGCATACAGTGGATTATAATAATGAAAAAGGATAAATTGAAATCTTGTTTTCAACTCTAAAGGAACTCTTTAAAAAAAAGATTTTAAGTTTTGGAAACCCCAATGAAAAAGTAGCAACTGCACAGTTTGTCAGATTGGCTCTAAGTGCCAAAAAGTGCTGGAAACGGGGAGATAAGCCTATTTTTGCAACAATGGTTAAAATCTTAAATTTTTCATCACAGATGTGCCCAAGATGCCCAAAAGCGATGGAAACGGTGAGATAAGCCTATTTTTGCAACTTTGGTTAAAATCTTCATTTTTTCATCACAGATATGCCCAAGGTGCACAAAAGTGCTGGAAACGGTGAGATAAGCCTAATTTTGCAACAATGTTTAAGGTTTGGAGGTTTCATAGACTAAAGTTGAAAATCAGTGGTTTGACTGCCATAATGAAATAGGGTCACTAATCAACGTGTTTTCTCAAAAGGCCTTCAGTCAAATTCCTTGATACTTAAAATGCATACAGTGGATTATAATAATGAAAAAGGATAATTTGAAATCTTGTTTTCAACTCTAAAGGAACTCTTTAAAAAAAAGATTTTAAGTTTTGGAAACCCCAATGAAAAAGTAGCAACTGCACAGTTTGTCAGATTGGCTCTAAGTGCCAAAAAGTGCTGGAAACGGGGAGATAAGCCTATTTTTGCAACAATGGTTAAAATCTTAAATTTTTCATCACAGATGTGCCCAAGATGCCCAAAAGCGATGGAAACGGTGAGATAAGCCTATTTTTGCAACTTTGGTTAAAATCTTCATTTTTTCATCACAGATATGCCCAAGGTGCACAAAAGTGCTGGAAACGGTGAGATAAGCCTAATTTTGCAACAATGTTTAAGGTTTGGAGGTTTCATAGACTAAAGTTGAAAATCAGTGGTTTGACTGCCATAATGAAATAGGGTCACTAATCAACGTGTTTTCTCAAAAGGCCTTCAGTCAAATTCCTTGATACTTAAAATGCATACAGTGGATTATAATAATGAAAAAGGATAATTTGAAATCTTGGTTTCAACTCTAAAGGAACTCTTTAAAAAAAAGATTTTAAGTTTTGGAAACCCCAATGAAAAAGTAGCAACTGCACGGTTTCTACTGTCAGATTGGCTCTAAGTGCCAAAAAGTGCTGGAAACGTGGAGATAAGCCTATTATTGCAACTTTGGTTAAAATCTTACATTTTTCATCACAGATGTGCAAAAGCGCTGGAAACGGTGAGATAAGCCTATTTTTGCAACTATGGTTAAAATCTTAAATTTTTCATCACAGATGTGCCCAAGATGCCCAAAAGCGCTGGAAACGGTGAGATAAGCCTATTTTTGCAACTTTGGTTAAAGTCTTCATTTTTTCATCACAGATATGCCCAAGGTGCACAAAAGTGCTGGAAACGGTGAGATAAGCCTAATTTTGCAACAATGTTTAAGGTTTGGAGGTTTCATAGACTAAAGTTGAAAATCAGTGGTTTGACTGCCATAATGAAATAGGGTCACTAATCAACGTGTTTTCTCAAAAGGCCTTCAGTCAAATTCCTTGATACTTAAAATGCATACAGTGGATTATAATAATTGTCGTGGGAATTTTGTATGTAATTACCTGGTGAGGAAATAAACCATCAGACTCAGTGATCAATTCAATGATCTCGAAGTATTTAATTATTGGTCAACAAACAATTTACAGAGAATAGATTTGAACACAGATAGAGTTACTGAGCAAACACTTGGCCAAGCGGGACAGAATCTCCAACACCACTGCAGGTATCAAGATTCTGACAACGGGTGACAGGAGATAGGCCAGCTTTATGCACAGCTCAAGGGTTCACGTCATCCTTCGATATCATGTAGGCAGGACGTGTCCAGTGGTCAGACTTTGTAAGCCAAGGGGTAGATGCCCCCCTATCTCCTGAGTGTATAGACATTCAGCAAAACATCAAATAGTCACAAGGGCATTTAGGCTCAAGGTAACTAACATTTCCTGATATCAGGCAGATGCAAACATTAAGTGGAATTTATATAATGATGTTTCATCAGGTCAATCCAACTGAACTTTGAGCATAGCTGTCAGCACAGGAGGATCTGTTACATTTCCGGGATCACAGTTAGATTCAATAATTTCCATGACATTTCCTCCCTTTTTGTCATTTAAGACAAATAATAACACTAACAACTACTAACTAAGCAAGCAGATCGTATTGAACAATCAAGGTTTAAACTCGGAGCACGACATCGGTGATGTTAATTCATAACGATTTAAAACAACACTTCATTAGCTCGTCATCATGGGAACCGTTCATACATTTGCAACATAAGGAACACATGCAATTTTGCTGATATAACAAATTTCTGCAGTTTTTATGCAATCTTCAAGCTCATCATCATCTTCATCGTCGTATGGAGCAATCCAAGGTGGTATAGGATATAGATCTGGAAAGTCTGTGCTCTTAACGGACACAAAAGTGGTTATTACCTTCCTAATGCAAACTTTGAAGACCGTTACAATCAGAATTATGATAATCACTATTAGTATCATGCTTCCTATTATCCAAACTAGTCCCTTGAGAAAAGGAGCTCCCCAAAAACCGGTTATTGATTTCATTCCTCCAAAAGGATTCCAGCCATGGTCTTCGTGCAGCTCCTTAACCCCTCGTTCAGTATCTGCTACAACATCGTGTACTGCAGAGGAAGCATTGCGAATTGCACCACCTCCCCTTTGTCTCCAACATAGTTGGGCGTAGTCTGCGTGGATGAGTCAGCATGCGACGGGGGAGTGTAACATCCCTCACTGCTGGCTGCAAACTGTTGAGATAAGGCAGGCCATCCCATAACGCTCCAGTCTGCTTCTGTAAAGGGTACCCTGTCGGTGTGTAGGAGCTTGGCACGCTACTGTTGGAGGAAGGCGCTATTTCACCCTTACCCCTCAGTTAGCTCCCTCCTGTGGACCCGGAATCTGTTTGCAGTGGCTGGCGTGGATCCAAGGTACTCTCTCAGCCACCTTCACTGCGGTCTCTGTTGTCAGGAGGATCTGGAAAGGGCCTATGTAGCGTCTTTGCTTCCAGTGCTTCCGTCTGTGATCTTTTATGAGCACCCAGTCCCCTGGTCTCAACCGATGCTGAATGGCAGTAGCTGGAGTTGGAAGTGCTACTTTTACCTGTGCGTGAAGAGTGGAGAGTGAAGCTGAAAGGTTAGCACAATATTCCAACATACTATCCTCAAAGTTGCCGGTTGTCAAGGCTGATTTCACTGGACCCATACCAGTGCATGGAGGTCTTCCGAAAACAATCTCAAAAGGACTGAGACCATGTTTATTTCTAATTCGCATGGGCATGTGGAAAAGCAATAGCCTTCACCCAGGATAACCCGGTGTCTTCACAGCATTTAGTTAGCTTGGCTTTTATGGTGCCATTCTCTCGTTCGACTGCACCCGCTGATTGGGGATGATAAGATCAATGATGTTTCATGTCAAAGCCTAAGTATTGTGATATTTCTTCAAGGGCTTTGTTCGTGAAACCAGGGCCATTGACTACTGATAAGTCTGGGTAATCCCCAGCGTGGAATGATTTCCCTCAGGAGAATCTTTGCCACTGTTCCTGCATCCTGCTTACAAGTAGGGAACACTTCAACCCATTTGCTGAACATGCACACTATTACCAGGCAGTATTTCTTTCCTTCTGACGGAGTTAATTCAATAAAATCCATCATTAGATGCTCAAAAGGTCTATCAGAAGGGGGGTGCCCTTGTTTTAGCACTTTTATTGCCCCCGAAGCATTATTTGCTGCACAAATAACACATCTTTTACAGAAATCTGCCGCAAATGTTGAAAATCCTTTAGTATACCAATTTGCATTGATAGCGGCCCACATCCCTCCTTTGCCCACGTGGTCTCTTGAGTGAGATAGCTTAGCATAGACCTGGAAAAGAGCACGTGGCAAGCAAGGCTTACTGTCAGGGCCTATCCAGACACCGCCTTGGAAAGTGGCACCGGAGCGTGCCCAAAGGGAGCGCTCGCGGGCGTCGGTGAGAGACTGGAGTGTGGATAGATCAGCACATGGGTCGAGGTCAACCGGTGTCGAAAGCAGGTGGGTGAGGGGGAAGAATGGACCTGATGACGCTGCCATTTTCGCTGCTGCATCTGCAGCTGCATTTCCAAATCAGGCCTTGGGGTGCACGTTTGTTGCAGGACTTCGACACAGTTGTGGGGTTCCCCATCATCTGCAGTAGGGAGAAGTGTTGCTGGGTTAAGGACATTACAACATTTAACGGTGACATTGGGCATTTCTAATAATGTTGTGTGGTATCTCAGCCATCTCTGAGCAGAGAGATGCAAAGTCTTCTGGGCATGCAAGATATGAGAAACAGCATGTGGAACCATAAGAATTATGTCAGAATAGCCCACAATGTCACGTGATGCTAACACAGCTTTTTCAGCTGCAGCCACTGCTCGCAAACAGTGGGGCAGACCGGAGGAAACAGGGTCAAGTTTTGAGGAGAAATAGGCGACAGGCCTAAGTTTTCCTCCATGTGGTTGACATAAAACTGAAGTCATGTAGCCATCTCTCTGGTCTACAAACTGAGTGAACGGCAAGTCAGGTCTTGGCAGGCCCAAAGTCGGGGCCTGGGTTAAAGAAGTCTTCAAGTCGTCAAAAGCTTTGTCTGCTTCCGGAGTCCAAGTCAGTCTGTCATGTGCACTTAGATGTTTACCATGGACCATGGAAGAGAGGGGTACCTCTCTTTCTGCATAATTTGGGATCCACTGCCTGCAGTATGATGTCATTCCTAGGAAACTCATCATCTGCCTCTTTGTAATAGGCTTTGGTACTGATTGGATTGCTGCAACGTGCTTTGGAGAGAGAGACTTACTCCCTCCTGTGATCACATGTCCTAAATAAGTAACTTGTTTTTTTACAAATTGAAGTTTTTGTTGGCTGACCTTGTGGCCATTATCTGCTAGGTGTTTGAGTAGTACTACTGTATCAATTTCGCACGCCTCTTCTGAGGGGCTGCAGACCAATAGATCGTCGACATACTGCACAAGTGCAGATCCCCTGGGGAGATGTAAGCTTTTCAAATTGTCACTGAGCGCTCTGTGAAATACACCTGGGCTTTCATGGTATCCCATAGGGCATCTTGTCCACGTGTACCCACGCCCTTTGAAGGAGAAGGCAAACCAGTACTGACTGTCAGGATGTACTGGAACAGAGAAAAATGCATTAGCCAGATCAGCAACCGAAAAATGGGTGGTGTCTGGTGGAATGAGTGACAAGATCGTATGTGGGTTAGAGACTTCTGGTGCTCGCTGATAAACAGCAGCATTCACAGCTTTTAAATCCTGTACGAACCTCCACTCAGTGGGTTGGCCTTCTTCTCTGATTTTTTTAACTTGAAAAATGGGCGTGCGTACAGGTGAATCATTGCAGGGTACAATTATGCCTGCTTTTAACAGCGCTTCAAATACTGGTGTTATTCCATCGATGGCTTCTTGCTTAAGCGGATATTGTTTGAGGCACGGCCTATATTCAGATTTAGGATGCACTACCAAGGGTGTCGCCCCCGTTATAAGCCCAACATCATATTTATGAGCGGCCCACAATGAAGGCGGCACCTGAGCCAGCACAGAGATCTGGCCCGCTCCTGTGAGTTGGAACAAATCTGTGTGCTGTGCATGCTCCTCTACGAGCTCCATTGACCTTTGAACCAACACGTTGCTTGTTACTGCGGTCCTATGTACATTACCCCCAGCGCTATATTCTTTTGTGGGATCCCCCGCAACCGGTTCGAAATCCAGAAGGCCGAGGCAATGCTGCAGCCACGGGCCCAGGTCCTGCCACTGCCGGTGTAATGGCTTAGCCAATGATACGTGAGGGGTAGAGCCAAGAAACAGATTTTTCTGAGAGGAGGAGAGAAGTAGAGACACAGCAGCAGCCTCCTCCGACCAATACACATGCTTTAGAATCAATTTTTCTGATTCTTTCTGCTTATCATACCAAACTTCCTCGTACCTTCTATCTGGCCCTACACTTACATGAGATGTGCAATGTAATAAATCAGTGTAGGGTTAGGGTTAGGGTTAGGATAGGATTAGGGATGAAAGCACATTGGAGAAGGAGATATTCTTGAATAACTTTTTTTCTGAAGGTCGTAGAGACTTGGAAAGTGGTTTCTATTGAACTAATGTGGGTCCTGCGGATCGATTGGTGCCATCCCCGAGCTCCTCCGACCTTCGGAAGGGGTCGAAGTAGCAAATGGCCGAAAACCCGAGGAGATATTCTTGAATAACTTTTTTTGTGAAGGTCGTAGAGACTGGGAGAGGGCATTTGTTTCCGGCAAGTGGGGTATTGCGCATCGATTGGTACCATTTTCGAGCTTCTACGACCTTCGGAAGGGGTCGAACGCCCAAATCCCCAAAAGTGGGAGGGGCTAGTTCGGAATTTCTGATTTCTGGTGGAATTTGTGTCGATCTTACCTGCATTCTTACCTTTCAGGTTGAATGAAGAGGGGCCTGATGTGTGTCCAGACCACTGCCTCCTTGGCCCCCCATGATTGGGCCCCCAGAAGAGCTCCTGTGCCCCATACACCGCACGGCCCAAGGAGATGCTTCACTGTCATTCTTCCAAGCGACTGATTTTGGATTTCTCCAAGATTTGTCTAATGAGCTGTGTTGATCTGTGGGGCACTTGTCTTGTGTGTGAGTTCACCTTGGTCATGGTTTTTCCTGAATTTAGGGTTTTGAATTTGATGTGATCAAATGATATTTCTGAGGAGAATTCTGTCTTGGGATGGTAAATATCCTCAAATTATGAGTTTTGGTGTCTTCTATGCCGAGATATTTGAGAAAAACGGGATTGTAATTAGGCACTCCCAGCATGCATTGCGTGGGTTAGGAGATATTCTTGAATAACTTTTGCTGTGAAGGTCGTAGAGACTTGGAAAGGGCGTCTGTCTCTAACAAATGGGGTACTGCGGATCGATTGGTACCATCCCCGAGCTTCTAGGACCTTGGGAAGGGGTCGAACGAGCGAATCTCAAAAGTGGGCGGGGTTAGGTTTAGGCAAGGGGTGGTGTGGTTAGGGTAAGGGTCTAAGGAACCTGACTAGGCATAGAATCGAAGTCCAGAACCTCTGAATAAGAAAGTCGCTAAAACAGCTAGGGTTAGGGTTAGGGTTAGGTTTAGAAAATCTATCTCGATGACTCCCCCTGCTTCGTCCGTCGACTGGGCAGTTTGGTTAGGGTTAGGGTTAGGGTTAGGGTTAGGATTAGGGATGAAAGCACATTGGAGAAGGAGATATTCTTGAATAACTTTTTTTCTGAAGGTCGTAGAGACTTGGAAAGTGGTTTCTATTGAACTAATGTGGGTCCTGCGGATCGATTGGTGCCATCCCCGAGCTCCTACGACCTTCGGAAGGGGTCGAAGTAGCGAATGGCCGAAAACCCGAGGAGATATTCTTGAATAACTTTTTTTGTGAAGGTCGTAGAGAGTGGGAGAGGGCATTTGTTTCTGGCAAGTGGGGTATTGCGCATCGATTGGTACCATTTTCGAGCTTCTACGACCTTCGGAAGGGGTCGAACGCCCAAATCCCCAAAAGTGGGAGGGGCTAGTTCGGAATTTCTGATTTCTGGTGGAATTTGTGTCGATCTTACCTGCATTCTTACCTTTCAGGTTGAATGAAGAGGGGCCTGATGTGTGTCCAGACCACTGCCTCCTTGGCCCCCCATGATTGGGCCCCCAGAAGAGCTCCTGTGCCCCATACACCGCACGGCCCAAGGAGATGCTTCACTGTCATTCTTCCAAGCGACTGATTTTGGATTTCTCCAAGATTTGTCTAATGAGCTGTGTTGATCTGTGGGGCACTTGTCTTGTGTGTGAGTTCACCTTGGTCATGGTTTTTCCTGAATTTAGGGTTTTGAATTTGATGTGATCAAATGATATTTCTGAGGAGAATTCTGTCTTGGGATGGTAAATATCCTCAAATTATGAGTTTTGGTGTCTTCTATGCCGAGATATTTGAGAAAAACGGGATTGTAATTAGGCACTCCCAGCATGCATTGCGTGGGTTAGGAGATATTCTTGAATAACTTTTGCTGTGAAGGTCGTAGAGACTTGGAAAGGGCGTCTGTCTCTAACAAATGGGGTACTGCGGATCGATTGGTACCATCCCCGAGCTTCTAGGACCTTGGGAAGGGGTCGAACGAGCGAATCTCAAAAGTGGGCGGGGTTAGGTTTAGGCAAGGGGTGGTGTGGTTAGGGTAAGGGTCTAAGGAACCTGACTAGGCATAGAATCGAAGTCCAGAACCTCTGAATAAGAAAGTCGCTAAAACAGCTAGGGTTAGGGTTAGGGTTAGGTTTAGAAAATCTATCTCGATGACTCCCCCTGCTTCGTCCGTCGACTGGGCAGTTTGGTTAGGGTTAGGGTTAGGGTTAGGGTTAGGATTAGGGATGAAAGCACATTGGAGAAGGAGATATTCTTGAATAACTTTTTTTCTGAAGGTCGTAGAGACTTGGAAAGTGGTTTCTATTGAACTAATGTGGGTCCTGCGGATCGATTGGTGCCATCCCCGAGCTCCTACGACCTTCGGAAGGGGTCGAAGTAGCGAATGGCCGAAAACCCGAGGAGATATTCTTGAATAACTTTTTTTGTGAAGGTCGTAGAGAGTGGGAGAGGGCATTTGTTTCCGGCAAGTGGGGTATTGCGCATCGATTGGTACCATTTTCGAGCTTCTACGACCTTCGGAAGGGGTCGAACGCCCAAATCCCCAAAAGTGGGCGGGGCTAGTTCGGAATTTCTGATTTCTGGTGGAATTTCTGTGGATCTTACCTGCATTCTTACCTTTCAGGCTGAATGAAGAGGGGCCTGATGTGTGTCCAGACCACTGGCTCCTTGGCCCCCCATGATTGGGCCCCCAGAAGAGATGATTGGGCCCCCAGAAGAGCTCCTGTGCCCCATACACCGCACGGCCCAAGGAGATGCTTCACTGTCATTCTTCCAAGCGACTGATTTTGGATTTCTCCAAGATTTTTCTAATGAGCTGTTTGATCTGTGGGGCACTTGTCTTGTGTGTGAGTTCACCTTGGTCATGGTTTTTCCTGAATTTAGGGTTTTGAATTTGATGTGATCAAATGACATTTCTGAGGAGAATTCTCTCTTGGGATGGTGAATATCCTGTAATTTTGAGTTTTGGTGTCTTCTATGCCGAGATATTTGAGAGAAACGGGATTGTAATTAGGCAGCCTCATTAGCATAGCCTGCTGAGGAGATATTCTTGAATAACTTTTGTTGTGAAGGTCGTAGAGACTTGGAAAGGGCGTCTGTCTCTACCAAACGGGGTACTGCGGATCGATTGGTACCATCCCCGAGCTTCTAGGACCTTGGGAAGGGGTCGAACGAGCGAATCTGAAAAGTGGGCGGGGTTAGGTTTAGGCAAGGGGTGGTGTGGTTAGGGTAAGGGTCTAAGGAACCTGACTAGGCATCGAATCGAAGTCCAGAACCTCTGAATAAGAAAGTCGCTAAAACAGCTAGGGTTAAGGTAAGGATTAGGGATGAAAGCACATTGGAGAAGGAGATATTCTTGAATAACTTTTTTTCTGAAGGTCGTAGAGACTTGGAAAGTGGTTTCTATTGAACTAATGTGGGTCCTGCGGATCGATTGGTGCCATCCCCGAGCTCCTACGACCTTCGGAAGGGGTCGAAGTAGCGAATGGCCGAAAACCCGAGGAGATATTCTTGAATAAGGGTTAGGGTTAGGGTTAGGGTTAGGGGTTAGGGATGAAAGCACATTGGAGAAGGAGATATTCTTGAATAACTTTTTTTCTGAAGGTCGTAGAGACTTGGAAAGTGGTTTCTATTGAACTAATGTGGGTCCTGCGGATCGATTGGTGCCATCCCCGAGCTCCTACGACCTTCGGAAGGGGTCGAAGTAGCGAATGGCCGAAAACCCGAGGAGATATTCTTGAATAACTTTTTTTGTGAAGGTCGTAGAGAGTGGGAGAGGGCATTTGTTTCTGGCAAGTGGGGTATTGCGCATCGATTGGTACCATTTTCGAGCTTCTACGACCTTCGGAAGGGGTCGAACGCCCAAATCCCCAAAAGTGGGCGGGGCTAGTTCGGAATTTCTGATTTCTGGTGGAATTTCTGTGGATCTTACCTGCATTCTTACCTTTCAGGCTGAATGAAGAGGGGCCTGATGTGTGTCCAGACCACTGGCTCCTTGGCCCCCCATGATTGGGCCCCCAGAAGAGATGATTGGGCCCCCAGAAGAGCTCCTGTGCCCCATACACCGCACGGCCCAAGGAGATGCTTCACTGTCATTCTTCCAAGCGACTGATTTTGGATTTCTCCAAGATTTTTCTAATGAGCTGTTTGATCTGTGGGGCACTTGTCTTGTGTGTGAGTTCACCTTGGTCATGGTTTTTCCTGAATTTAGGGTTTTGAATTTGATGTGATCAAATGACATTTCTGAGGAGAATTCTCTCTTGGGATGGTGAATATCCTGTAATTTTGAGTTTTGGTGTCTTCTATGCCGAGATATTTGAGAGAAACGGGATTGTAATTAGGCAGCCTCATTAGCATAGCCTGCTGAGGAGATATTCTTGAATAACTTTTGTTGTGAAGGTCGTAGAGACTTGGAAAGGGCGCCTGTCTCTACCAAACGGGGTACTGCGGATCGATTGGTACCATCCCCGAGCTTCTAGGACCTTGGGAAGGGGTCGAACGAGCGAATCTGAAAAGTGGGCGGGGTTAGGTTTAGGCAAGGGGTGGTGTGGTTAGGGTTAGGGTTAGGGTTAGGGTTAGGATTAGGGATGAAAGCACATTGGAGAAGGAGATATTCTTGAATAACTTTTTTTCTGAAGGTCGTAGAGACTTGGAAAGTGGTTTCTATTGAACTAATGTGGGTCCTGCGGATCGATTGGTGCCATCCCCGAGCTCCTACGACCTTCGGAAGGGGTTGAAGTAGCAAATGGCCGAAAAGCCGAGGAGATATTCTTGAATAACTTTTTTTGTGAAGGTCGTAGAGAGTGGGAGAGGGCATTTGTTTCAGGCAAGTGGGGTATTGCGCATCGATTGGTACCATTTTCGAGCTTCTACGACCTTCGGAAGGGGTCGAACGCCCAAATCCCCAAAAGTGGGAGGGGCTAGTTCGGAATTTCTGATTTCTGGTGGAATTTGTGTCGATCTTACCTGCATTCTTACCTTTCAGGTTGAATGAAGAGGGGCCTGATGGGTTAGGGTTAGGGTTAGGGTTAGGGTTAGGTAAGAACGGTAATATCCGTGGACCGACCCCGTCGGTTAGGGTTAGGGTTAGGGTTAGGGTTAGGGTTAGGATTAGGGATGAAAGCACATTGGAGAAGGAGATATTCTTAGGGTTAGGGTTAGGGTTAGGGTTAGGGTTAGGGTTAGGATTAGGGATGAAAGCACATTGGAGAAGGAGATATTCTTGAATAACTTTTTTTCTGAAGGTCGTAGAGACTTGGAAAGTGGTTTCTATTGAACTAATGTGGGTCCTGGGTTAGGGTTAGGGTTAGGGTTAGGGTTAGGGTTAGGGTTAGGATTAGGGATGAAAGCACATTGGAGAAGGAGATATTCTTGAATAACTTTTTTTCAGGGTTAGGGTTAGGGTTAGGGTTAGGGTTAGGGTTAGGGTTAGGATTAGGGATGAAAGCACATTGGAGAAGGAGATATTCTTGAATAACTTTTTTTCTGAAGGTCGTAGAGACTTGGAAAGTGGTTTCTATTGAACTAATGTGGGTCCTGCGGATCGATTGGTGCCATCCCCGAGCTCCTACGACCTTCGGAAGGGGTCGAAGTAGCGAATGGCCGAAAACCCGAGGAGATATTCTTGAATAACTTTTTTTGTGAAGGTCGTAGAGAGTGGGAGAGGGCATTTGTTTCCGGCAAGTGGGGTATTGCGCATCGATTGGTACCATTTTCGAGCTTCTACGACCTTCGGAAGGGGTCGAACGCCCAAATCCCCAAAAGTGGGAGGGGCTAGTTCGGAATTTCTGATTTCTGGTGGAATTTGTGTCGATCTTACCTGCATTCTTACCTTTCAGGTTGAATGAAGAGGGGCCTGATGTGTGTCCAGACCACTGCCTCCTTGGCCCCCCATGATTGGGCCCCCAGAAGAGCTCCTGTGCCCCATACACCGCACGGCCCAAGGAGATGCTTCACTGTCATTCTTCCAAGCGACTGATTTTGGATTTCTCCAAGATTTGTCTAATGAGCTGTGTTGATCTGTGGGGCACTTGTCTTGTGTGTGAGTTCACCTTGGTCATGGTTTTTCCTGAATTTAGGGTTTTGAATTTGATGTGATCAAATGATATTTCTGAGGAGAATTCTGTCTTGGGATGGTAAATATCCTCAAATTATGAGTTTTGGTGTCTTCTATGCCGAGATATTTGAGAAAAACGGGATTGTAATTAGGCACTCCCAGCATGCATTGCGTGGGTTAGGAGATATTCTTGAATAACTTTTGCTGTGAAGGTCGTAGAGACTTGGAAAGGGCGTCTGTCTCTAACAAATGGGGTACTGCGGATCGATTGGTACCATCCCCGAGCTTCTAGGACCTTGGGAAGGGGTCGAACGAGCGAATCTCAAAAGTGGGCGGGGTTAGGTTTAGGCAAGGGGTGGTGTGGTTAGGGTAAGGGTCTAAGGAACCTGACTAGGCATAGAATCGAAGTCCAGAACCTCTGAATAAGAAAGTCGCTAAAACAGCTAGGGTTAGGGTTAGGGTTAGGTTTAGAAAATCTATCTCGATGACTCCCCCTGCTTCGTCCGTCGACTGGGCAGTTTGGTTAGGGTTAGGGTTAGGGTTAGGGTTAGGATTAGGGATGAAAGCACATTGGAGAAGGAGATATTCTTGAATAACTTTTTTTCTGAAGGTCGTAGAGACTTGGAAAGTGGTTTCTATTGAACTAATGTGGGTCCTGCGGATCGATTGGTGCCATCCCCGAGCTCCTACGACCTTCGGAAGGGGTCGAAGTAGCGAATGGCCGAAAACCCGAGGAGATATTCTTGAATAACTTTTTTTGTGAAGGTCGTAGAGAGTGGGAGAGGGCATTTGTTTCCGGCAAGTGGGGTATTGCGCATCGATTGGTACCATTTTCGAGCTTCTACGACCTTCGGAAGGGGTCGAACGCCCAAATCCCCAAAAGTGGGCGGGGCTAGTTCGGAATTTCTGATTTCTGGTGGAATTTCTGTGGATCTTACCTGCATTCTTACCTTTCAGGCTGAATGAAGAGGGGCCTGATGTGTGTCCAGACCACTGGCTCCTTGGCCCCCCATGATTGGGCCCCCAGAAGAGATGATTGGGCCCCCAGAAGAGCTCCTGTGCCCCATACACCGCACGGCCCAAGGAGATGCTTCACTGTCATTCTTCCAAGCGACTGATTTTGGATTTCTCCAAGATTTTTCTAATGAGCTGTTTGATCTGTGGGGCACTTGTCTTGTGTGTGAGTTCACCTTGGTCATGGTTTTTCCTGAATTTAGGGTTTTGAATTTGATGTGATCAAATGACATTTCTGAGGAGAATTCTCTCTTGGGATGGTGAATATCCTGTAATTTTGAGTTTTGGTGTCTTCTATGCCGAGATATTTGAGAGAAACGGGATTGTAATTAGGCAGCCTCATTAGCATAGCCTGCTGAGGAGATATTCTTGAATAACTTTTGTTGTGAAGGTCGTAGAGACTTGGAAAGGGCGTCTGTCTCTACCAAACGGGGTACTGCGGATCGATTGGTACCATCCCCGAGCTTCTAGGACCTTGGGAAGGGGTCGAACGAGCGAATCTGAAAAGTGGGCGGGGTTAGGTTTAGGCAAGGGGTGGTGTGGTTAGGGTAAGGGTCTAAGGAACCTGACTAGGCATCGAATCGAAGTCCAGAACCTCTGAATAAGAAAGTCGCTAAAACAGCTAGGGTTAAGGTAAGGATTAGGGATGAAAGCACATTGGAGAAGGAGATATTCTTGAATAACTTTTTTTCTGAAGGTCGTAGAGACTTGGAAAGTGGTTTCTATTGAACTAATGTGGGTCCTGCGGATCGATTGGTGCCATCCCCGAGCTCCTACGACCTTCGGAAGGGGTCGAAGTAGCGAATGGCCGAAAACCCGAGGAGATATTCTTGAATAAGGGTTAGGGTTAGGGTTAGGGTTAGGGGTTAGGGATGAAAGCACATTGGAGAAGGAGATATTCTTGAATAACTTTTTTTCTGAAGGTCGTAGAGACTTGGAAAGTGGTTTCTATTGAACTAATGTGGGTCCTGCGGATCGATTGGTGCCATCCCCGAGCTCCTACGACCTTCGGAAGGGGTCGAAGTAGCGAATGGCCGAAAACCCGAGGAGATATTCTTGAATAACTTTTTTTGTGAAGGTCGTAGAGAGTGGGAGAGGGCATTTGTTTCTGGCAAGTGGGGTATTGCGCATCGATTGGTACCATTTTCGAGCTTCTACGACCTTCGGAAGGGGTCGAACGCCCAAATCCCCAAAAGTGGGCGGGGCTAGTTCGGAATTTCTGATTTCTGGTGGAATTTCTGTGGATCTTACCTGCATTCTTACCTTTCAGGCTGAATGAAGAGGGGCCTGATGTGTGTCCAGACCACTGGCTCCTTGGCCCCCCATGATTGGGCCCCCAGAAGAGATGATTGGGCCCCCAGAAGAGCTCCTGTGCCCCATACACCGCACGGCCCAAGGAGATGCTTCACTGTCATTCTTCCAAGCGACTGATTTTGGATTTCTCCAAGATTTTTCTAATGAGCTGTTTGATCTGTGGGGCACTTGTCTTGTGTGTGAGTTCACCTTGGTCATGGTTTTTCCTGAATTTAGGGTTTTGAATTTGATGTGATCAAATGACATTTCTGAGGAGAATTCTCTCTTGGGATGGTGAATATCCTGTAATTTTGAGTTTTGGTGTCTTCTATGCCGAGATATTTGAGAGAAACGGGATTGTAATTAGGCAGCCTCATTAGCATAGCCTGCTGAGGAGATATTCTTGAATAACTTTTGTTGTGAAGGTCGTAGAGACTTGGAAAGGGCGCCTGTCTCTACCAAACGGGGTACTGCGGATCGATTGGTACCATCCCCGAGCTTCTAGGACCTTGGGAAGGGGTCGAACGAGCGAATCTGAAAAGTGGGCGGGGTTAGGTTTAGGCAAGGGGTGGTGTGGTTAGGGTTAGGGTTAGGGTTAGGGTTAGGATTAGGGATGAAAGCACATTGGAGAAGGAGATATTCTTGAATAACTTTTTTTCTGAAGGTCGTAGAGACTTGGAAAGTGGTTTCTATTGAACTAATGTGGGTCCTGCGGATCGATTGGTGCCATCCCCGAGCTCCTACGACCTTCGGAAGGGGTTGAAGTAGCAAATGGCCGAAAAGCCGAGGAGATATTCTTGAATAACTTTTTTTGTGAAGGTCGTAGAGAGTGGGAGAGGGCATTTGTTTCAGGCAAGTGGGGTATTGCGCATCGATTGGTACCATTTTCGAGCTTCTACGACCTTCGGAAGGGGTCGAACGCCCAAATCCCCAAAAGTGGGAGGGGCTAGTTCGGAATTTCTGATTTCTGGTGGAATTTGTGTCGATCTTACCTGCATTCTTACCTTTCAGGTTGAATGAAGAGGGGCCTGATGGGTTAGGGTTAGGGTTAGGGTTAGGGTTAGGTAAGAACGGTAATATCCGTGGACCGACCCCGTCGGTTAGGGTTAGGGTTAGGGTTAGGGTTAGGGTTAGGGTTAGGATTAGGGATGAAAGCACATTGGAGAAGGAGATATTCTTAGGGTTAGGGTTAGGGTTAGGGTTAGGGTTAGGGTTAGGATTAGGGATGAAAGCACATTGGAGAAGGAGATATTCTTGAATAACTTTTTTTCTGAAGGTCGTAGAGACTTGGAAAGTGGTTTCTATTGAACTAATGTGGGTCCTGCGGATCGATTGGTGCCATCCCCGAGCTCCTCCGACCTTCGGAAGGGGTCGAAGTAGCAAATGGCCGAAAACCCGAGGAGATATTCTTGAATAACTTTTTTTGTGAAGGTCGTAGAGACTGGGAGAGGGCATTTGTTTCCGGCAAGTGGGGTATTGCGCATCGATTGGTACCATTTTCGAGCTTCTACGACCTTCGGAAGGGGTCGAACGCCCAAATCCCCAAAAGTGGGAGGGGCTAGTTCGGAATTTCTGATTTCTGGTGGAATTTGTGTCGATCTTACCTGCATTCTTACCTTTCAGGTTGAATGAAGAGGGGCCTGATGTGTGTCCAGACCACTGCCTCCTTGGCCCCCCATGATTGGGCCCCCAGAAGAGCTCCTGTGCCCCATACACCGCACGGCCCAAGGAGATGCTTCACTGTCATTCTTCCAAGCGACTGATTTTGGATTTCTCCAAGATTTGTCTAATGAGCTGTGTTGATCTGTGGGGCACTTGTCTTGTGTGTGAGTTCACCTTGGTCATGGTTTTTCCTGAATTTAGGGTTTTGAATTTGATGTGATCAAATGATATTTCTGAGGAGAATTCTGTCTTGGGATGGTAAATATCCTCAAATTATGAGTTTTGGTGTCTTCTATGCCGAGATATTTGAGAAAAACGGGATTGTAATTAGGCACTCCCAGCATGCATTGCGTGGGTTAGGAGATATTCTTGAATAACTTTTGCTGTGAAGGTCGTAGAGACTTGGAAAGGGCGTCTGTCTCTAACAAATGGGGTACTGCGGATCGATTGGTACCATCCCCGAGCTTCTAGGACCTTGGGAAGGGGTCGAACGAGCGAATCTCAAAAGTGGGCGGGGTTAGGTTTAGGCAAGGGGTGGTGTGGTTAGGGTAAGGGTCTAAGGAACCTGACTAGGCATAGAATCGAAGTCCAGAACCTCTGAATAAGAAAGTCGCTAAAACAGCTAGGGTTAGGGTTAGGGTTAGGTTTAGAAAATCTATCTCGATGACTCCCCCTGCTTCGTCCGTCGACTGGGCAGTTTGGTTAGGGTTAGGGTTAGGGTTAGGGTTAGGGTTAGGGTTAGGGTTAGGTAAGAACGGTAATATCCGTGGACCGACCCCGTCGGTCCAACGTTATGCACGGGCCCTCCTGGAACATAGGGTGCCCCTCACTTGGTAAAATAACCTTGTACAAACACTATTAAATATAGTTGTCTTTACGTGTGGGTAGGTTTCTAAAGAAGCTATCCCCTTTTACACGGTAGGTGGTAGTCTTAGTTCTCAGGTGAGTATAATCGTCTCAAATTAGAGTTTAGGTAGTTCTCAAGTGAGTATAATATTCTCAAATTAGAGTTATAGGTGGTTCAAAAAATTCTGCTACAATGCAGTTGTTATAAATAGACCATTTGCCATCATTAAATCATCCCTAGTTGGGGTAGGTAATTCCTCTTATTTTCCTTTTTTCAGGTAAGGCAATTACATAGGTAAGTATCAGTTAATACTGTAATAACACATCCATAGTTGCAATCTTTAAGCCCGCCGCGACGTTTCGATTGAAATAAATCTTCTTCAGGCTTGGGCTTAAGATGTGTGATAAGTGGTAATAAACACAAGTCATTTTGCTTTGTTTGTGATGAGTGCATGGAGCATTTTGTCCTATGCTGGCTGAGGTCAGAGTGAGCAGTGAGCTGTTTGCTGATCTGCCTTATATACTCTCTGCCTCTGTTAGACTCCTCCCCTTTCTTTTACAAAACTCTTTTCGAGACAATGTGAAGGGTGGATCCAATTGAAATGTGAGGTGGGTAATTCCTTTTCTTAAGGTAATTACCAGGTAAGTATTTGTCATATTATTATGTTAATGTTTTTTTCTGTTTGAAATAAAACATGTAGTAAATCCAATGGTGTTGTCTGTAATTCCTTCTTTATACCTTTTTTCAGGTGAGGTAATTACACAGGTGAATATTCTGTATTGTAGTTATGTACATGTTTCTTCGGTTTGAAATAAAACATGTAATAAACCAATTGGTGTTGTTAGTGGATAATTCCTCCCTTTTTCCTCTTTACAGTTAAAAAAGGAAAAAAGATGAATACTCCGTAGTGTTTAAATCTCAGCTATTCCACCTTCCACTACCCAGCCAAAACCATGCCTTTCTTCATATTTACACTGTCCAACAGCATCGTCCCTGAACCAGATGGGATGGGGGTTAGGATGAGGGCAAGGGGTCCTGTGGTTAGGGTTAGGGTAAGGGGTCCTGGGGTTAGGGTTAGGGTAAGAGGATTTGGGGTAGGGGTAGTAGAAAGCAGGGTCCGTCAGGAGCCGTTAATTCCTTGGCCTCTTTCTCGCCAGTTGCTTGTGGGAAACGATTCCTAAAAATTGGACAGCATCGGTCCAACATGGAGAAGACTAAAGCAGTGTTTTAGAAGGGCACCCCAATGCTGTTCCAGGCGGCACTGGCCAGGGTTAGGTAAGAACGGTAATATCCGTGGACCGACCCCGTCGGTCCAACGTTATGCACGGGCCCTCCTGGAACATAGGGTGCCCCTCACTTGGTAAAATAACCTTGTACAAACACTATTAAATATAGTTGTCTTTACGTGTGGGTAGGTTTCTAAAGAAGCTATCCCCTTTTACACGGTAGGTGGTAGTCTTAGTTCTCAGGTGAGTATAATCGTCTCAAATTAGAGTTTAGGTAGTTCTCAAGTGAGTATAATATTCTCAAATTAGAGTTATAGGTGGTTCAAAAAATTCTGCTACAATGCAGTTGTTATAAATAGACCATTTGCCATCATTAAATCATCCCTAGTTGGGGTAGGTAATTCCTCTTATTTTCCTTTTTTCAGGTAAGGCAATTACATAGGTAAGTATCAGTTAATACTGTAATAACACATCCATAGTTGCAATCTTTAAGCCCGCCGCGACGTTTCGATTGAAATAAATCTTCTTCAGGCTTGGGCTTAAGATGTGTGATAAGTGGTAATAAACACAAGTCATTTTGCTTTGTTTGTGATGAGTGCATGGAGCATTTTGTCCTATGCTGGCTGAGGTCAGAGTGAGCAGTGAGCTGTTTGCTGATCTGCCTTATATACTCTCTGCCTCTGTTAGACTCCTCCCCTTTCTTTTACAAAACTCTTTTCGAGACAATGTGAAGGGTGGATCCAATTGAAATGTGAGGTGGGTAATTCCTTTTCTTAAGGTAATTACCAGGTAAGTATTTGTCATATTATTATGTTAATGTTTTTTTCTGTTTGAAATAAAACATGTAGTAAATCCAATGGTGTTGTCTGTAATTCCTTCTTTATACCTTTTTTCAGGTGAGGTAATTACACAGGTGAATATTCTGTATTGTAGTTATGTACATGTTTCTTCGGTTTGAAATAAAACATGTAATAAACCAATTGGTGTTGTTAGTGGATAATTCCTCCCTTTTTCCTCTTTACAGTTAAAAAAGGAAAAAAGATGAATACTCCGTAGTGTTTAAATCTCAGCTATTCCACCTTCCACTACCCAGCCAAAACCATGCCTTTCTTCATATTTACACTGTCCAACAGCATCGTCCCTGAACCAGATGGGATGGGGGTTAGGATGAGGGCAAGGGGTCCTGTGGTTAGGGTTAGGGTAAGGGGTCCTGGGGTTAGGGTTAGGGTAAGAGGATTTGGGGTAGGGGTAGTAGAAAGCAGGGTCCGTCAGGAGCCGTTAATTCCTTGGCCTCTTTCTCGCCAGTTGCTTGTGGGAAACGATTCCTAAAAATTGGACAGCATCGGTCCAACATGGAGAAGACTAAAGCAGTGTTTTAGAAGGGCACCCCAATGCTGTTCCAGGCGGCACTGGCCAGGGTTAGGGTTAGGGTTAGGGTTAGGGTTAGGGTTAGGGATGAAAGCACATTGGAGAAGGAGATATTCTTGAATAACTTTTTTTCTGAAGGTCGTAGAGACTTGGAAAGTGGTTTCTATTGAACTAATGTGGGTCCTGCGGATCGATTGGTGCCATCCCCGAGCTCCTACGACCTTCGGAAGGGGTCGAAGTAGCGAATGGCCGAAAACCCGAGGAGATATTCTTGAATAACTTTTTTTGTGAAGGTCGTAGAGAGTGGGAGAGGGCATTTGTTTCCGGCAAGTGGGGTATTGCGCATCGATTGGTACCATTTTCGAGCTTCTACGACCTTCGGAAGGGGTCGAACGCCCAAATCCCCAAAAGTGGGCGGGGCTAGTTCGGAATTTCTGATTTCTGGTGGAATTTCTGTGGATCTTACCTGCATTCTTACCTTTCAGGCTGAATGAAGAGGGGCCTGATGTGTGTCCAGACCACTGGCTCCTTGGCCCCCCATGATTGGGCCCCCAGAAGAGATGATTGGGCCCCCAGAAGAGCTCCTGTGCCCCATACACCGCACGGCCCAAGGAGATGCTTCACTGTCATTCTTCCAAGCGACTGATTTTGGATTTCTCCAAGATTTTTCTAATGAGCTGTTTGATCTGTGGGGCACTTGTCTTGTGTGTGAGTTCACCTTGGTCATGGTTTTTCCTGAATTTAGGGTTTTGAATTTGATGTGATCAAATGACATTTCTGAGGAGAATTCTCTCTTGGGATGGTGAATATCCTGTAATTTTGAGTTTTGGTGTCTTCTATGCCGAGATATTTGAGAGAAACGGGATTGTAATTAGGCAGCCTCATTAGCATAGCCTGCTGAGGAGATATTCTTGAATAACTTTTGTTGTGAAGGTCGTAGAGACTTGGAAAGGGCGTCTGTCTCTACCAAACGGGGTACTGCGGATCGATTGGTACCATCCCCGAGCTTCTAGGACCTTGGGAAGGGGTCGAACGAGCGAATCTGAAAAGTGGGCGGGGTTAGGTTTAGGCAAGGGGTGGTGTGGTTAGGGTAAGGGTCTAAGGAACCTGACTAGGCATCGAATCGAAGTCCAGAACCTCTGAATAAGAAAGTCGCTAAAACAGCTAGGGTTAAGGTAAGGATTAGGGATGAAAGCACATTGGAGAAGGAGATATTCTTGAATAACTTTTTTTCTGAAGGTCGTAGAGACTTGGAAAGTGGTTTCTATTGAACTAATGTGGGTCCTGCGGATCGATTGGTGCCATCCCCGAGCTCCTACGACCTTCGGAAGGGGTCGAAGTAGCGAATGGCCGAAAACCCGAGGAGATATTCTTGAATAAGGGTTAGGGTTAGGGTTAGGGTTAGGGGTTAGGGATGAAAGCACATTGGAGAAGGAGATATTCTTGAATAACTTTTTTTCTGAAGGTCGTAGAGACTTGGAAAGTGGTTTCTATTGAACTAATGTGGGTCCTGCGGATCGATTGGTGCCATCCCCGAGCTCCTACGACCTTCGGAAGGGGTCGAAGTAGCGAATGGCCGAAAACCCGAGGAGATATTCTTGAATAACTTTTTTTGTGAAGGTCGTAGAGAGTGGGAGAGGGCATTTGTTTCTGGCAAGTGGGGTATTGCGCATCGATTGGTACCATTTTCGAGCTTCTACGACCTTCGGAAGGGGTCGAACGCCCAAATCCCCAAAAGTGGGCGGGGCTAGTTCGGAATTTCTGATTTCTGGTGGAATTTCTGTGGATCTTACCTGCATTCTTACCTTTCAGGCTGAATGAAGAGGGGCCTGATGTGTGTCCAGACCACTGGCTCCTTGGCCCCCCATGATTGGGCCCCCAGAAGAGATGATTGGGCCCCCAGAAGAGCTCCTGTGCCCCATACACCGCACGGCCCAAGGAGATGCTTCACTGTCATTCTTCCAAGCGACTGATTTTGGATTTCTCCAAGATTTTTCTAATGAGCTGTTTGATCTGTGGGGCACTTGTCTTGTGTGTGAGTTCACCTTGGTCATGGTTTTTCCTGAATTTAGGGTTTTGAATTTGATGTGATCAAATGACATTTCTGAGGAGAATTCTCTCTTGGGATGGTGAATATCCTGTAATTTTGAGTTTTGGTGTCTTCTATGCCGAGATATTTGAGAGAAACGGGATTGTAATTAGGCAGCCTCATTAGCATAGCCTGCTGAGGAGATATTCTTGAATAACTTTTGTTGTGAAGGTCGTAGAGACTTGGAAAGGGCGCCTGTCTCTACCAAACGGGGTACTGCGGATCGATTGGTACCATCCCCGAGCTTCTAGGACCTTGGGAAGGGGTCGAACGAGCGAATCTGAAAAGTGGGCGGGGTTAGGTTTAGGCAAGGGGTGGTGTGGTTAGGGTTAGGGTTAGGGTTAGGGTTAGGATTAGGGATGAAAGCACATTGGAGAAGGAGATATTCTTGAATAACTTTTTTTCTGAAGGTCGTAGAGACTTGGAAAGTGGTTTCTATTGAACTAATGTGGGTCCTGCGGATCGATTGGTGCCATCCCCGAGCTCCTACGACCTTCGGAAGGGGTTGAAGTAGCAAATGGCCGAAAAGCCGAGGAGATATTCTTGAATAACTTTTTTTGTGAAGGTCGTAGAGAGTGGGAGAGGGCATTTGTTTCAGGCAAGTGGGGTATTGCGCATCGATTGGTACCATTTTCGAGCTTCTACGACCTTCGGAAGGGGTCGAACGCCCAAATCCCCAAAAGTGGGAGG
Source organism: Pleuronectes platessa (assembly GCF_947347685.1). Lineage (NCBI taxonomy): Eukaryota > Metazoa > Chordata > Actinopteri > Pleuronectiformes > Pleuronectidae > Pleuronectes > Pleuronectes platessa. The sequence goes on from NW_026518999.1 coordinate 26,068, forward strand.
GGCTAGTTCGGAATTTCTGATTTCTGGTGGAATTTGTGTCGATCTTACCTGCATTCTTACCTTTCAGGTTGAATGAAGAGGGGCCTGATGGGTTAGGGTTAGGTTTTTGAAGTTATCTCGATGACTCCCCCCGCTTCATCCAACGACTGGGCGGTTTGGAATAGGGAGCCAAAGGCAATGCACTGGCCGACGCACGTCATCAATACTCTCCTTTCTTCACATATCCCCTTTACCGAATTGGTTTTAAACCGTAGTTTCAGTGTACTTGCTTTTGTATTGTTTTTTTAGGTTTGGTCTTTAGATGAAAGTGATTTTTTATTTATTTGATAGGCTTTGGTTTTTCTTTTTTGTCCTGTATTAAAGTTTATTAAGGAGTTGTTTTGACTCCATGTCTTTGTATTGTTTTGTTTGTAAAAAACAATTTGGACTATTTTTAGCTATTTTGTGTTTTTCTAAATCTATATATTAGGTGACACATCATCAGTAGTGTACCTCAGGGTCATTGGATGTTTCGGCCATTACCACCAGACACCCTCTCCCAAGGAAGGCCCCGCCGGGGTTGATCAAACCCCAGGGTGTGTCCCACTAAGTTTAGAGTAATCTAAATCTAAGGTATTTTTAGAAAGGATTTTTGTTTGTCGCTTTTTAGGGATTAAGGTCATATAAAGTGGTTAGATTTAGGGTTAGGTTTAGGATTGGGGACAAGTGGTTAGGTTTAGGCGTAGGGTTGAGTGGTTAGGGTTAGGGTTTAGGATCCTGTCCAGGTCTAGAGTTTAAGTGGTTTAGGGTTAGGTTTAGGGCTAGGGTTAGAGATTTAGGTTTAGGTCTGGGTTAAAATGGTTAGGGTTAGTATTTAAGGTCATGTCTAGGTCTAAATGAAAGCTGTTTAAGGTTGGGTTAAGGTTACTGGTTAATGTTTTTAGGGATAGGTTTAATTTGTAACAATAAGAGTTCTGTGTAAGTATAAAGTTAAATAGGTAAGGTTTTTTTTGTTGTTCGGTATTGGTTAAATATTTAAATTGTTTAGGGCTAGGATTGAATCTAGTAATAAGGTGAATTGGTTAGATATAAGTATTTAATTTGGTGTAGAATTATAATTTCTAGGATAAATAGTTGAGGTAGGATTTTTCAAAGGAAAAATTTAAAAATTAAATATGATATTTAAATAAATACAAGTTTTCGTTCTAGTTTTTTCCAAAGGAATTTATATTTTTGTGTCCATGTTAATACTAATCAGAGTCAGATGAAAAAAATAATTTTATCTTCTTTACGGAGGTGGTGAGAGGAGCTCCTAGGTCCCGATGCATCCACGGGCTGGTCACTAAGTTGGACCAGGGGATGGAAATTTGGAGGAAAGTGACAATTTGAAGGAGTCCAATTTGTCTGGTTATTTTTGGAGAAAAGATTCTGGTTCGGCGTGTGTAGAGCAGAAATGTTTCGTTGTATGGGTGAGGCTATACCTCATAGAAGACTGGGCAACGTTTAAGGTCTTGATGCCCTAGACCACCACACCCCACGTGCTGTCCTAAAGTCGGACCTGGGGGGGCCGCATACTTACCACCTGCTCAGCACAGACTATTCGTTATCACCGCAAGGTATCCCTAGTCTGGCCAGTCAGGTTCTGAGAATCGGGCTTGTTTTCCTCCGGAAAGGTTTTTAAGTTTTTACAGTTTTACACAAATAGAAACCATAGGAAGCTCCCACAAAAAAACCAGAACCAGCCATGACAAGCATTGCCTTCCCAGTTATCATGAGGGTTTGGAGGAAACAAGGAATTTTTCGCCAGAGCTCTGCCTCCTTGACTCTCCATAGCTTCCATTAAGATGTCACCCCCAGAGGTAACCAGAACCAGCCATGACAAGCATTGCCTTTCTAGTCACTCTGAGGGCTGAAAAAAATCAAGTTTTTTGCGCCGGAGCTTTTGCCTACTTGATCCTTCCAGACACCCTGGAGTCTATCTGAGAAATCTGTGTTCCAATACACCGCACAACTACAGAAATCTCCGAGACATACCTGTGTTCCTATTACAACGCACAACTACAGGATATGCTCAAACAATCAGACAATTTGGCAGAGAGGTCATCCTCCTGATGATCTGTTACAGTCATGGTTTCGTTTTTCACTTTTTTTGGAGGAATCCCCCATCAGCCCCCCTGTTTTTATTTATGCAAATTAGCGAATTTTAAAATCCGTTTTTAATCCCATAAATGAGTGTTTTGTCAGGTTCTGTAGCCAGTCCCAAGTCACTATGCCTGTTTGTAAAATTTTGGGATACTACTTTAACCAGGTAAATGTGTTATTATCGCGGAAACCTTAACTTTCGTTTTTCAATTTACTTCCTGGTTGGAGTTTTTAACTTCCTGTTTGAGGTTAGGGTAAGTTTTCTAGTTATCCTAAAATACAAAAAATTCAAGAAAAAAAAGTGTATCTAAAGAAAAGGGGTGGCCTATTTTAAATAAATTTTTCCATATTTTTCAAAAATAAAAAATGAATATTTTTTTATTGTTATGTGTGTATAAACCCGCTATCATCATTGTTGGCGTGGATATATTTATTCTTGTAAGACAGACAATTTCCAAACGATTATGTGTATACAGATTGGGAGGTGCCCATAATAAAACACCTTTCTAAATATTATTTAAAAATTTGGTAAGTTATAATTCCAATATAAAATTTCTTTCAAGGGAAGCAGGGCCAGGGAGAGAAGCCTGTCCGGGCTAAGCTCTCCCCCGCCTGTCCGGGCCGTACACCCTGCCTCCCCCTACTCTCTCATCTCTATGAGAGAAGAGAGGAGAGGAAAAAGGATCAAAATCTCGTGTCTATTTTCTCTGTTTGTGTGTGTCTGAAATTATTGTCTTTCCTTCAATATTTAAAGGGTACATTTTTAAGAGTTTAAAATTAGGTTGGGAGGTGCCCATGATAAAACACCTTTCCGAATATTCTTTAAACGATTGGTAAGTTTTTTAATTTATAATATAAAGAAATATTTTTAAGGGAAGCAGAGTTAAGGAGGGAAACCTGTCCGGGTTAAATCCTCCCCTGCCTGTCCGGGCTGTACACTCTGCCTCCCCCTACTCTCTCATTTCTATGAGAGAAGAGAGGAGAGGAAAAGGGATCTAATTCCAACATCTATTTTCTCTGTTCGTGGATTTTAAATCTCCTATGTGAGGTTAGGGTAAGTTTTCTAAATATCCTGAAATATAAATAATTAAAGAAAAAAAATTGTTTAAAGAGAAGGGGCTGCCTATTTTAAATTAATTTTTTGATATTTTTCAAAAATAGACAAATGAATATTTTTTTATTATTAATATAATTTTATAATTAAAATATAAAAAATATTTTTAAGGGAAGCAGAGTCAGGGAGGGAAACCTGTCCGGGTTAAATCCTCCCCCGCCGGTCCGGGCTGTACACTCTGCCTCCCCCTACTCTCTCATTTCTATGAGAGAAGAGAGGAGAGGAAAAGGGATCTAATTCCAACATCTATCTTCTCTGTTTGTGGATTTTAAATCATTTTAATTCTTTAAAAATTGAGAATTGATATTCACACACTGTTCAGGAGTCAGCTGGAGTTGGAGCAACGGGTTTATCTTTCTGTCGGTTTTTGGAGAGATAGCTACATGCTATAAAGATAGGTTGAGGGCTCTGGCCCTGAGTACCAGTCCTAGTAGAGACTCTGGAGTTAGCATCCTTTAAGGTTTGAGCCTCCACTGTTGTTCGACTTTGAGAGGACACCTGGGTAAGACTCGGCTTAGTAAAACTCAGCGGGCTCTGGCCTTGAGTTATAGTCCTAATAGAGACTCAGGAGTTAACATCCTTTAAGGTTTAAGCCTCTTTAGTTGTTCAACTTTAATAGGACAGCTGGGTAATATTCATACTTTGCTCAGGAGTCAGCTGGAATTGGAGCCACGGGTTCATCCTTCTGATGGTTTTTGAAGAAATAGCAAAATGCTATAAAGGAGAAGCAGGATTAAAATTGTTCTTAATATTTCTGTATATCCAGGTTATTTTTACTGTATTATTTTCCACAGACTTATTTCTCATCCCTTTTCAGGTTGGAAGGTAGAGCACCGATCTGAATAAATTTGGTAGGGATATGTAAACCGTTTTTTTGGTAAGAGAGCTTGCTCATCCGATGGCACGGGCTGGGTTAGGTTTTTGAAGTTATCTCGATGACTCCCCCCGCTTCATCCAACGACTGGGCGGTTTGGAATAGGGAGCCAAAGGCAATGCACTGGCCGACGCACGTCATCAATACTCTCCTTTCTTCACATATCCCCTTTACCGAATTGGTTTTAAACCGTAGTTTCAGTGTACTTGCTTTTGTATTGTTTTTTTAGGTTTGGTCTTTAGATGAAAGTGATTTTTTATTTATTTGATAGGCTTTGGTTTTTCTTTTTTGTCCTGTATTAAAGTTTATTAAGGAGTTGTTTTGACTCCATGTCTTTGTATTGTTTTGTTTGTAAAAAACAATTTGGACTATTTTTAGCTATTTTGTGTTTTTCTAAATCTATATATTAGGTGACACATCATCAGTAGTGTACCTCAGGGTCATTGGATGTTTCGGCCATTACCACCAGACACCCTCTCCCAAGGAAGGCCCCGCCGGGGTTGATCAAACCCCAGGGTGTGTCCCACTAAGTTTAGAGTAATCTAAATCTAAGGTATTTTTAGAAAGGATTTTTGTTTGTCGCTTTTTAGGGATTAAGGTCATATAAAGTGGTTAGATTTAGGGTTAGGTTTAGGATTGGGGACAAGTGGTTAGGTTTAGGCGTAGGGTTGAGTGGTTAGGGTTAGGGTTTAGGATCCTGTCCAGGTCTAGAGTTTAAGTGGTTTAGGGTTAGGTTTAGGGCTAGGGTTAGAGATTTAGGTTTAGGTCTGGGTTAAAATGGTTAGGGTTAGTATTTAAGGTCATGTCTAGGTCTAAATGAAAGCTGTTTAAGGTTGGGTTAAGGTTACTGGTTAATGTTTTTAGGGATAGGTTTAATTTGTAACAATAAGAGTTCTGTGTAAGTATAAAGTTAAATAGGTAAGGTTTTTTTTGTTGTTCGGTATTGGTTAAATATTTAAATTGTTTAGGGCTAGGATTGAATCTAGTAATAAGGTGAATTGGTTAGATATAAGTATTTAATTTGGTGTAGAATTATAATTTCTAGGATAAATAGTTGAGGTAGGATTTTTCAAAGGAAAAATTTAAAAATTAAATATGATATTTAAATAAATACAAGTTTTCGTTCTAGTTTTTTCCAAAGGAATTTATATTTTTGTGTCCATGTTAATACTAATCAGAGTCAGATGAAAAAAATAATTTTATCTTCTTTACGGAGGTGGTGAGAGGAGCTCCTAGGTCCCGATGCATCCACGGGCTGGTCACTAAGTTGGACCAGGGGATGGAAATTTGGAGGAAAGTGACAATTTGAAGGAGTCCAATTTGTCTGGTTATTTTTGGAGAAAAGATTCTGGTTCGGCGTGTGTAGAGCAGAAATGTTTCGTTGTATGGGTGAGGCTATACCTCATAGAAGACTGGGCAACGTTTAAGGTCTTGATGCCCTAGACCACCACACCCCACGTGCTGTCCTAAAGTCGGACCTGGGGGGGCCGCATACTTACCACCTGCTCAGCACAGACTATTCGTTATCACCGCAAGGTATCCCTAGTCTGGCCAGTCAGGTTCTGAGAATCGGGCTTGTTTTCCTCCGGAAAGGTTTTTAAGTTTTTACAGTTTTACACAAATAGAAACCATAGGAAGCTCCCACAAAAAAACCAGAACCAGCCATGACAAGCATTGCCTTCCCAGTTATCATGAGGGTTTGGAGGAAACAAGGAATTTTTCGCCAGAGCTCTGCCTCCTTGACTCTCCATAGCTTCCATTAAGATGTCACCCCCAGAGGTAACCAGAACCAGCCATGACAAGCATTGCCTTTCTAGTCACTCTGAGGGCTGAAAAAAATCAAGTTTTTTGCGCCGGAGCTTTTGCCTACTTGATCCTTCCAGACACCCTGGAGTCTATCTGAGAAATCTGTGTTCCAATACACCGCACAACTACAGAAATCTCCGAGACATACCTGTGTTCCTATTACAACGCACAACTACAGGATATGCTCAAACAATCAGACAATTTGGCAGAGAGGTCATCCTCCTGATGATCTGTTACAGTCATGGTTTCGTTTTTCACTTTTTTTGGAGGAATCCCCCATCAGCCCCCCTGTTTTTATTTATGCAAATTAGCGAATTTTAAAATCCGTTTTTAATCCCATAAATGAGTGTTTTGTCAGGTTCTGTAGCCAGTCCCAAGTCACTATGCCTGTTTGTAAAATTTTGGGATACTACTTTAACCAGGTAAATGTGTTATTATCGCGGAAACCTTAACTTTCGTTTTTCAATTTACTTCCTGGTTGGAGTTTTTAACTTCCTGTTTGAGGTTAGGGTAAGTTTTCTAGTTATCCTAAAATACAAAAAATTCAAGAAAAAAAAGTGTATCTAAAGAAAAGGGGTGGCCTATTTTAAATAAATTTTTCCATATTTTTCAAAAATAAAAAATGAATATTTTTTTATTGTTATGTGTGTATAAACCCGCTATCATCATTGTTGGCGTGGATATATTTATTCTTGTAAGACAGACAATTTCCAAACGATTATGTGTATACAGATTGGGAGGTGCCCATAATAAAACACCTTTCTAAATATTATTTAAAAATTTGGTAAGTTATAATTCCAATATAAAATTTCTTTCAAGGGAAGCAGGGCCAGGGAGAGAAGCCTGTCCGGGCTAAGCTCTCCCCCGCCTGTCCGGGCTGTACACCCTGCCTCCCCCTACTCTCTCATCTCTATGAGAGAAGAGAGGAGAGGAAAAAGGATCAAAATCTCGTGTCTATTTTCTCTGTTTGTGTGTGTCTGAAATTATTGTCTTTCCTTCAATATTTAAAGGGTACATTTTTAAGAGTTTAAAATTAGGTTGGGAGGTGCCCATGATAAAACACCTTTCCGAATATTCTTTAAACGATTGGTAAGTTTTTTAATTTATAATATAAAGAAATATTTTTAAGGGAAGCAGAGTTAAGGAGGGAAACCTGTCCGGGTTAAATCCTCCCCTGCCTGTCCGGGCTGTACACTCTGCCTCCCCCTACTCTCTCATTTCTATGAGAGAAGAGAGGAGAGGAAAAGGGATCTAATTCCAACATCTATTTTCTCTGTTCGTGGATTTTAAATCTCCTATGTGAGGTTAGGGTAAGTTTTCTAAATATCCTGAAATATAAATAATTAAAGAAAAAAAATTGTTTAAAGAGAAGGGGCTGCCTATTTTAAATTAATTTTTTGATATTTTTCAAAAATAGACAAATGAATATTTTTTTATTATTAATATAATTTTATAATTAAAATATAAAAAATATTTTTAAGGGAAGCAGAGTCAGGGAGGGAAACCTGTCCGGGTTAAATCCTCCCCCGCCGGTCCGGGCTGTACACTCTGCCTCCCCCTACTCTCTCATTTCTATGAGAGAAGAGAGGAGAGGAAAAGGGATCTAATTCCAACATCTATCTTCTCTGTTTGTGGATTTTAAATCATTTTAATTCTTTAAAAATTGAGAATTGATATTCACACACTGTTCAGGAGTCAGCTGGAGTTGGAGCAACGGGTTTATCTTTCTGTCGGTTTTTGGAGAGATAGCTACATGCTATAAAGATAGGTTGAGGGCTCTGGCCCTGAGTACCAGTCCTAGTAGAGACTCTGGGTTAGGGTTAGGGTTAGGGTTAGGGTTAGGGTTAGGGTTAGGGTTAGGGTTAGGATTAGGGATGAAAGCACATTGGAGAAGGAGATATTCTTGAATAACTTTTTTTCTGAAGGTCGTAGAGACTTGGAAAGTGGTTTCTATTGAACTAATGTGGGTCCTGCGGATCGATTGGTGCCATCCCCGAGCTCCTACGACCTTCGGAAGGGGTTGAAGTAGCAAATGGCCGAAAAGCCGAGGAGATATTCTTGAATAACTTTTTTTGTGAAGGTCGTAGAGAGTGGGAGAGGGCATTTGTTTCAGGCAAGTGGGGTATTGCGCATCGATTGGTACCATTTTCGAGCTTCTACGACCTTCGGAAGGGGTCGAACGCCCAAATCCCCAAAAGTGGGAGGGGCTAGTTCGGAATTTCTGATTTCTGGTGGAATTTGTGTCGATCTTACCTGCATTCTTACCTTTCAGGTTGAATGAAGAGGGGCCTGATGGGTTAGGGTTAGGGTTAGGGTTAGGGTTAGGTAAGAACGGTAATATCCGTGGACCGACCCCGTCGGTTAGGGTTAGGGTTAGGGTTAGGGTTAGGGTTAGGGTTAGGATTAGGGATGAAAGCACATTGGAGAAGGAGATATTCTTAGGGTTAGGGTTAGGGTTAGGGTTAGGGTTAGGGTTAGGATTAGGGATGAAAGCACATTGGAGAAGGAGATATTCTTGAATAACTTTTTTTCTGAAGGTCGTAGAGACTTGGAAAGTGGTTTCTATTGAACTAATGTGGGTCCTGGGTTAGGGTTAGGGTTAGGGTTAGGGTTAGGGTTAGGGTTAGGATTAGGGATGAAAGCACATTGGAGAAGGAGATATTCTTGAATAACTTTTTTTCAGGGTTAGGGTTAGGGTTAGGGTTAGGGTTAGGGTTAGGGTTAGGATTAGGGATGAAAGCACATTGGAGAAGGAGATATTCTTGAATAACTTTTTTTCTGAAGGTCGTAGAGACTTGGAAAGTGGTTTCTATTGAACTAATGTGGGTCCTGCGGATCGATTGGTGCCATCCCCGAGCTCCTACGACCTTCGGAAGGGGTCGAAGTAGCGAATGGCCGAAAACCCGAGGAGATATTCTTGAATAACTTTTTTTGTGAAGGTCGTAGAGAGTGGGAGAGGGCATTTGTTTCCGGCAAGTGGGGTATTGCGCATCGATTGGTACCATTTTCGAGCTTCTACGACCTTCGGAAGGGGTCGAACGCCCAAATCCCCAAAAGTGGGAGGGGCTAGTTCGGAATTTCTGATTTCTGGTGGAATTTGTGTCGATCTTACCTGCATTCTTACCTTTCAGGTTGAATGAAGAGGGGCCTGATGTGTGTCCAGACCACTGCCTCCTTGGCCCCCCATGATTGGGCCCCCAGAAGAGCTCCTGTGCCCCATACACCGCACGGCCCAAGGAGATGCTTCACTGTCATTCTTCCAAGCGACTGATTTTGGATTTCTCCAAGATTTGTCTAATGAGCTGTGTTGATCTGTGGGGCACTTGTCTTGTGTGTGAGTTCACCTTGGTCATGGTTTTTCCTGAATTTAGGGTTTTGAATTTGATGTGATCAAATGATATTTCTGAGGAGAATTCTGTCTTGGGATGGTAAATATCCTCAAATTATGAGTTTTGGTGTCTTCTATGCCGAGATATTTGAGAAAAACGGGATTGTAATTAGGCACTCCCAGCATGCATTGCGTGGGTTAGGAGATATTCTTGAATAACTTTTGCTGTGAAGGTCGTAGAGACTTGGAAAGGGCGTCTGTCTCTAACAAATGGGGTACTGCGGATCGATTGGTACCATCCCCGAGCTTCTAGGACCTTGGGAAGGGGTCGAACGAGCGAATCTCAAAAGTGGGCGGGGTTAGGTTTAGGCAAGGGGTGGTGTGGTTAGGGTAAGGGTCTAAGGAACCTGACTAGGCATAGAATCGAAGTCCAGAACCTCTGAATAAGAAAGTCGCTAAAACAGCTAGGGTTAGGGTTAGGGTTAGGTTTAGAAAATCTATCTCGATGACTCCCCCTGCTTCGTCCGTCGACTGGGCAGTTTGGTTAGGGTTAGGGTTAGGGTTAGGGTTAGGATTAGGGATGAAAGCACATTGGAGAAGGAGATATTCTTGAATAACTTTTTTTCTGAAGGTCGTAGAGACTTGGAAAGTGGTTTCTATTGAACTAATGTGGGTCCTGCGGATCGATTGGTGCCATCCCCGAGCTCCTACGACCTTCGGAAGGGGTCGAAGTAGCGAATGGCCGAAAACCCGAGGAGATATTCTTGAATAACTTTTTTTGTGAAGGTCGTAGAGAGTGGGAGAGGGCATTTGTTTCCGGCAAGTGGGGTATTGCGCATCGATTGGTACCATTTTCGAGCTTCTACGACCTTCGGAAGGGGTCGAACGCCCAAATCCCCAAAAGTGGGCGGGGCTAGTTCGGAATTTCTGATTTCTGGTGGAATTTCTGTGGATCTTACCTGCATTCTTACCTTTCAGGCTGAATGAAGAGGGGCCTGATGTGTGTCCAGACCACTGGCTCCTTGGCCCCCCATGATTGGGCCCCCAGAAGAGATGATTGGGCCCCCAGAAGAGCTCCTGTGCCCCATACACCGCACGGCCCAAGGAGATGCTTCACTGTCATTCTTCCAAGCGACTGATTTTGGATTTCTCCAAGATTTTTCTAATGAGCTGTTTGATCTGTGGGGCACTTGTCTTGTGTGTGAGTTCACCTTGGTCATGGTTTTTCCTGAATTTAGGGTTTTGAATTTGATGTGATCAAATGACATTTCTGAGGAGAATTCTCTCTTGGGATGGTGAATATCCTGTAATTTTGAGTTTTGGTGTCTTCTATGCCGAGATATTTGAGAGAAACGGGATTGTAATTAGGCAGCCTCATTAGCATAGCCTGCTGAGGAGATATTCTTGAATAACTTTTGTTGTGAAGGTCGTAGAGACTTGGAAAGGGCGTCTGTCTCTACCAAACGGGGTACTGCGGATCGATTGGTACCATCCCCGAGCTTCTAGGACCTTGGGAAGGGGTCGAACGAGCGAATCTGAAAAGTGGGCGGGGTTAGGTTTAGGCAAGGGGTGGTGTGGTTAGGGTAAGGGTCTAAGGAACCTGACTAGGCATCGAATCGAAGTCCAGAACCTCTGAATAAGAAAGTCGCTAAAACAGCTAGGGTTAAGGTAAGGATTAGGGATGAAAGCACATTGGAGAAGGAGATATTCTTGAATAACTTTTTTTCTGAAGGTCGTAGAGACTTGGAAAGTGGTTTCTATTGAACTAATGTGGGTCCTGCGGATCGATTGGTGCCATCCCCGAGCTCCTACGACCTTCGGAAGGGGTCGAAGTAGCGAATGGCCGAAAACCCGAGGAGATATTCTTGAATAAGGGTTAGGGTTAGGGTTAGGGTTAGGGGTTAGGGATGAAAGCACATTGGAGAAGGAGATATTCTTGAATAACTTTTTTTCTGAAGGTCGTAGAGACTTGGAAAGTGGTTTCTATTGAACTAATGTGGGTCCTGCGGATCGATTGGTGCCATCCCCGAGCTCCTACGACCTTCGGAAGGGGTCGAAGTAGCGAATGGCCGAAAACCCGAGGAGATATTCTTGAATAACTTTTTTTGTGAAGGTCGTAGAGAGTGGGAGAGGGCATTTGTTTCTGGCAAGTGGGGTATTGCGCATCGATTGGTACCATTTTCGAGCTTCTACGACCTTTGGAAGGGGTCGAACGCCCAAATCCCCAAAAGTGGGCGGGGCTAGTTCGGAATTTCTGATTTCTGGTGGAATTTCTGTGGATCTTACCTGCATTCTTACCTTTCAGGCTGAATGAAGAGGGGCCTGATGTGTGTCCAGACCACTGGCTCCTTGGCCCCCCATGATTGGGCCCCCAGAAGAGATGATTGGGCCCCCAGAAGAGCTCCTGTGCCCCATACACCGCACGGCCCAAGGAGATGCTTCACTGTCATTCTTCCAAGCGACTGATTTTGGATTTCTCCAAGATTTTTCTAATGAGCTGTTTGATCTGTGGGGCACTTGTCTTGTGTGTGAGTTCACCTTGGTCATGGTTTTTCCTGAATTTAGGGTTTTGAATTTGATGTGATCAAATGACATTTCTGAGGAGAATTCTCTCTTGGGATGGTGAATATCCTGTAATTTTGAGTTTTGGTGTCTTCTATGCCGAGATATTTGAGAGAAACGGGATTGTAATTAGGCAGCCTCATTAGCATAGCCTGCTGAGGAGATATTCTTGAATAACTTTTGTTGTGAAGGTCGTAGAGACTTGGAAAGGGCGCCTGTCTCTACCAAACGGGGTACTGCGGATCGATTGGTACCATCCCCGAGCTTCTAGGACCTTGGGAAGGGGTCGAACGAGCGAATCTGAAAAGTGGGCGGGGTTAGGTTTAGGCAAGGGGTGGTGTGGTTAGGGTTAGGGTTAGGGTTAGGGTTAGGATTAGGGATGAAAGCACATTGGAGAAGGAGATATTCTTGAATAACTTTTTTTCTGAAGGTCGTAGAGACTTGGAAAGTGGTTTCTATTGAACTAATGTGGGTCCTGCGGATCGATTGGTGCCATCCCCGAGCTCCTACGACCTTCGGAAGGGGTTGAAGTAGCAAATGGCCGAAAAGCCGAGGAGATATTCTTGAATAACTTTTTTTGTGAAGGTCGTAGAGAGTGGGAGAGGGCATTTGTTTCAGGCAAGTGGGGTATTGCGCATCGATTGGTACCATTTTCGAGCTTCTACGACCTTCGGAAGGGGTCGAACGCCCAAATCCCCAAAAGTGGGAGGGGCTAGTTCGGAATTTCTGATTTCTGGTGGAATTTGTGTCGATCTTACCTGCATTCTTACCTTTCAGGTTGAATGAAGAGGGGCCTGATGGGTTAGGGTTAGGGTTAGGGTTAGGGTTAGGTAAGAACGGTAATATCCGTGGACCGACCCCGTCGGTTAGGGTTAGGGTTAGGGTTAGGGTTAGGGTTAGGGTTAGGATTAGGGATGAAAGCACATTGGAGAAGGAGATATTCTTAGGGTTAGGGTTAGGGTTAGGGTTAGGGTTAGGGTTAGGATTAGGGATGAAAGCACATTGGAGAAGGAGATATTCTTGAATAACTTTTTTTCTGAAGGTCGTAGAGACTTGGAAAGTGGTTTCTATTGAACTAATGTGGGTCCTGCGGATCGATTGGTGCCATCCCCGAGCTCCTCCGACCTTCGGAAGGGGTCGAAGTAGCAAATGGCCGAAAACCCGAGGAGATATTCTTGAATAACTTTTTTTGTGAAGGTCGTAGAGACTGGGAGAGGGCATTTGTTTCCGGCAAGTGGGGTATTGCGCATCGATTGGTACCATTTTCGAGCTTCTACGACCTTCGGAAGGGGTCGAACGCCCAAATCCCCAAAAGTGGGAGGGGCTAGTTCGGAATTTCTGATTTCTGGTGGAATTTGTGTCGATCTTACCTGCATTCTTACCTTTCAGGTTGAATGAAGAGGGGCCTGATGTGTGTCCAGACCACTGCCTCCTTGGCCCCCCATGATTGGGCCCCCAGAAGAGCTCCTGTGCCCCATACACCGCACGGCCCAAGGAGATGCTTCACTGTCATTCTTCCAAGCGACTGATTTTGGATTTCTCCAAGATTTGTCTAATGAGCTGTGTTGATCTGTGGGGCACTTGTCTTGTGTGTGAGTTCACCTTGGTCATGGTTTTTCCTGAATTTAGGGTTTTGAATTTGATGTGATCAAATGATATTTCTGAGGAGAATTCTGTCTTGGGATGGTAAATATCCTCAAATTATGAGTTTTGGTGTCTTCTATGCCGAGATATTTGAGAAAAACGGGATTGTAATTAGGCACTCCCAGCATGCATTGCGTGGGTTAGGAGATATTCTTGAATAACTTTTGCTGTGAAGGTCGTAGAGACTTGGAAAGGGCGTCTGTCTCTAACAAATGGGGTACTGCGGATCGATTGGTACCATCCCCGAGCTTCTAGGACCTTGGGAAGGGGTCGAACGAGCGAATCTCAAAAGTGGGCGGGGTTAGGTTTAGGCAAGGGGTGGTGTGGTTAGGGTAAGGGTCTAAGGAACCTGACTAGGCATAGAATCGAAGTCCAGAACCTCTGAATAAGAAAGTCGCTAAAACAGCTAGGGTTAGGGTTAGGGTTAGGTTTAGAAAATCTATCTCGATGACTCCCCCTGCTTCGTCCGTCGACTGGGCAGTTTGGTTAGGGTTAGGGTTAGGGTTAGGGTTAGGGTTAGGGTTAGGGTTAGGTAAGAACGGTAATATCCGTGGACCGACCCCGTCGGTCAGGGTTAGGGTTAGGGTTAGGGTTAGGGTTAGGGTTAGGGTTAGGGTTAGGGTTAGGATTAGGGATGAAAGCACATTGGAGAAGGAGATATTCTTGAATAACTTTTTTTCTGAAGGTCGTAGAGACTTGGAAAGTGGTTTCTATTGAACTAATGTGGGTCCTGCGGATCGATTGGTGCCATCCCCGAGCTCCTACGACCTTCGGAAGGGGTCGAAGTAGCGAATGGCCGAAAACCCGAGGAGATATTCTTGAATAACTTTTTTTGTGAAGGTCGTAGAGAGTGGGAGAGGGCATTTGTTTCCGGCAAGTGGGGTATTGCGCATCGATTGGTACCATTTTCGAGCTTCTACGACCTTCGGAAGGGGTCGAACGCCCAAATCCCCAAAAGTGGGCGGGGCTAGTTCGGAATTTCTGATTTCTGGTGGAATTTCTGTGGATCTTACCTGCATTCTTACCTTTCAGGCTGAATGAAGAGGGGCCTGATGTGTGTCCAGACCACTGGCTCCTTGGCCCCCCATGATTGGGCCCCCAGAAGAGATGATTGGGCCCCCAGAAGAGCTCCTGTGCCCCATACACCGCACGGCCCAAGGAGATGCTTCACTGTCATTCTTCCAAGCGACTGATTTTGGATTTCTCCAAGATTTTTCTAATGAGCTGTTTGATCTGTGGGGCACTTGTCTTGTGTGTGAGTTCACCTTGGTCATGGTTTTTCCTGAATTTAGGGTTTTGAATTTGATGTGATCAAATGACATTTCTGAGGAGAATTCTCTCTTGGGATGGTGAATATCCTGTAATTTTGAGTTTTGGTGTCTTCTATGCCGAGATATTTGAGAGAAACGGGATTGTAATTAGGCAGCCTCATTAGCATAGCCTGCTGAGGAGATATTCTTGAATAACTTTTGTTGTGAAGGTCGTAGAGACTTGGAAAGGGCGTCTGTCTCTACCAAACGGGGTACTGCGGATCGATTGGTACCATCCCCGAGCTTCTAGGACCTTGGGAAGGGGTCGAACGAGCGAATCTGAAAAGTGGGCGGGGTTAGGTTTAGGCAAGGGGTGGTGTGGTTAGGGTAAGGGTCTAAGGAACCTGACTAGGCATCGAATCGAAGTCCAGAACCTCTGAATAAGAAAGTCGCTAAAACAGCTAGGGTTAAGGTAAGGATTAGGGATGAAAGCACATTGGAGAAGGAGATATTCTTGAATAACTTTTTTTCTGAAGGTCGTAGAGACTTGGAAAGTGGTTTCTATTGAACTAATGTGGGTCCTGCGGATCGATTGGTGCCATCCCCGAGCTCCTACGACCTTCGGAAGGGGTCGAAGTAGCGAATGGCCGAAAACCCGAGGAGATATTCTTGAATAAGGGTTAGGGTTAGGGTTAGGGTTAGGGGTTAGGGATGAAAGCACATTGGAGAAGGAGATATTCTTGAATAACTTTTTTTCTGAAGGTCGTAGAGACTTGGAAAGTGGTTTCTATTGAACTAATGTGGGTCCTGCGGATCGATTGGTGCCATCCCCGAGCTCCTACGACCTTCGGAAGGGGTCGAAGTAGCGAATGGCCGAAAACCCGAGGAGATATTCTTGAATAACTTTTTTTGTGAAGGTCGTAGAGAGTGGGAGAGGGCATTTGTTTCTGGCAAGTGGGGTATTGCGCATCGATTGGTACCATTTTCGAGCTTCTACGACCTTCGGAAGGGGTCGAACGCCCAAATCCCCAAAAGTGGGCGGGGCTAGTTCGGAATTTCTGATTTCTGGTGGAATTTCTGTGGATCTTACCTGCATTCTTACCTTTCAGGCTGAATGAAGAGGGGCCTGATGTGTGTCCAGACCACTGGCTCCTTGGCCCCCCATGATTGGGCCCCCAGAAGAGATGATTGGGCCCCCAGAAGAGCTCCTGTGCCCCATACACCGCACGGCCCAAGGAGATGCTTCACTGTCATTCTTCCAAGCGACTGATTTTGGATTTCTCCAAGATTTTTCTAATGAGCTGTTTGATCTGTGGGGCACTTGTCTTGTGTGTGAGTTCACCTTGGTCATGGTTTTTCCTGAATTTAGGGTTTTGAATTTGATGTGATCAAATGACATTTCTGAGGAGAATTCTCTCTTGGGATGGTGAATATCCTGTAATTTTGAGTTTTGGTGTCTTCTATGCCGAGATATTTGAGAGAAACGGGATTGTAATTAGGCAGCCTCATTAGCATAGCCTGCTGAGGAGATATTCTTGAATAACTTTTGTTGTGAAGGTCGTAGAGACTTGGAAAGGGCGCCTGTCTCTACCAAACGGGGTACTGCGGATCGATTGGTACCATCCCCGAGCTTCTAGGACCTTGGGAAGGGGTCGAACGAGCGAATCTGAAAAGTGGGCGGGGTTAGGTTTAGGCAAGGGGTGGTGTGGTTAGGGTTAGGGTTAGGGTTAGGGTTAGGATTAGGGATGAAAGCACATTGGAGAAGGAGATATTCTTGAATAACTTTTTTTCTGAAGGTCGTAGAGACTTGGAAAGTGGTTTCTATTGAACTAATGTGGGTCCTGCGGATCGATTGGTGCCATCCCCGAGCTCCTACGACCTTCGGAAGGGGTTGAAGTAGCAAATGGCCGAAAAGCCGAGGAGATATTCTTGAATAACTTTTTTTGTGAAGGTCGTAGAGAGTGGGAGAGGGCATTTGTTTCAGGCAAGTGGGGTATTGCGCATCGATTGGTACCATTTTCGAGCTTCTACGACCTTCGGAAGGGGTCGAACGCCCAAATCCCCAAAAGTGGGAGGGGCTAGTTCGGAATTTCTGATTTCTGGTGGAATTTGTGTCGATCTTACCTGCATTCTTACCTTTCAGGTTGAATGAAGAGGGGCCTGATGGGTTAGGGTTAGGGTTAGGGTTAGGGTTAGGTAAGAACGGTAATATCCGTGGACCGACCCCGTCGGTTAGGGTTAGGGTTAGGGTTAGGGTTAGGGTTAGGGTTAGGATTAGGGATGAAAGCACATTGGAGAAGGAGATATTCTTAGGGTTAGGGTTAGGGTTAGGGTTAGGGTTAGGATTAGGGATGAAAGCACATTGGAGAAGGAGATATTCTTGAATAACTTTTTTTCTGAAGGTCGTAGAGACTTGGAAAGTGGTTTCTATTGAACTAATGTGGGTCCTGCGGATCGATTGGTGCCATCCCCGAGCTCCTCCGACCTTCGGAAGGGGTCGAAGTAGCAAATGGCCGAAAACCCGAGGAGATATTCTTGAATAACTTTTTTTGTGAAGGTCGTAGAGACTGGGAGAGGGCATTTGTTTCCGGCAAGTGGGGTATTGCGCATCGATTGGTACCATTTTCGAGCTTCTACGACCTTCGGAAGGGGTCGAACGCCCAAATCCCCAAAAGTGGGAGGGGCTAGTTCGGAATTTCTGATTTCTGGTGGAATTTGTGTCGATCTTACCTGCATTCTTACCTTTCAGGTTGAATGAAGAGGGGCCTGATGTGTGTCCAGACCACTGCCTCCTTGGCCCCCCATGATTGGGCCCCCAGAAGAGCTCCTGTGCCCCATACACCGCACGGCCCAAGGAGATGCTTCACTGTCATTCTTCCAAGCGACTGATTTTGGATTTCTCCAAGATTTGTCTAATGAGCTGTGTTGATCTGTGGGGCACTTGTCTTGTGTGTGAGTTCACCTTGGTCATGGTTTTTCCTGAATTTAGGGTTTTGAATTTGATGTGATCAAATGATATTTCTGAGGAGAATTCTGTCTTGGGATGGTAAATATCCTCAAATTATGAGTTTTGGTGTCTTCTATGCCGAGATATTTGAGAAAAACGGGATTGTAATTAGGCACTCCCAGCATGCATTGCGTGGGTTAGGAGATATTCTTGAATAACTTTTGCTGTGAAGGTCGTAGAGACTTGGAAAGGGCGTCTGTCTCTAACAAATGGGGTACTGCGGATCGATTGGTACCATCCCCGAGCTTCTAGGACCTTGGGAAGGGGTCGAACGAGCGAATCTCAAAAGTGGGCGGGGTTAGGTTTAGGCAAGGGGTGGTGTGGTTAGGGTAAGGGTCTAAGGAACCTGACTAGGCATAGAATCGAAGTCCAGAACCTCTGAATAAGAAAGTCGCTAAAACAGCTAGGGTTAGGGTTAGGGTTAGGTTTAGAAAATCTATCTCGATGACTCCCCCTGCTTCGTCCGTCGACTGGGCAGTTTGGTTAGGGTTAGGGTTAGGGTTAGGGTTAGGGTTAGGGTTAGGGTTAGGTAAGAACGGTAATATCCGTGGACCGACCCCGTCGGTTAGGGTTAGGGTTAGGGTTAGGGTTAGGGTTAGGGTTAGGGTTAGGATTAGGGATGAAAGCACATTGGAGAAGGAGATATTCTTGAATAACTTTTTTTCTGAAGGTCGTAGAGACTTGGAAAGTGGTTTCTATTGAACTAATGTGGGTCCTGCGGATCGATTGGTGCCATCCCCGAGCTCCTCCGACCTTCGGAAGGGGTCGAAGTAGCAAATGGCCGAAAACCCGAGGAGATATTCTTGAATAACTTTTTTTGTGAAGGTCGTAGAGAGTGGGAGAGGGCATTTGTTTCTGGCAAGTGGGGTATTGCGCATCGATTGGTACCATTTTCGAGCTTCTACGACCTTCGGAAGGGGTCGAACGCCCAAATCCCCAAAAGAGGGAGGGGCTAGTTCGGAATTTCTGATTTCTGGTGGAATTTGTGTCGATCTTACCTGCATTCTTACCTTTCAGGTTGAATGAAGAGGGGCCTGATGTGTGTCCAGACCACTGCCTCCTTGGCCCCCCATGATTGGGCCCCCAGGGTTAGGGTTAGGGTTAGGGTTAGGGTTAGGGTTAGGGTTAGGGTTAGGGTTAGGATTAGGGATGAAAGCACATTGGAGAAGGAGATATTCTTGAATAACTTTTTTTCTGAAGGTCGTAGAGACTTGGAAAGTGGTTTCTATTGAACTAATGTGGGTCCTGCGGATCGATTGGTGCCATCCCCGAGCTCCTCCGACCTTCGGAAGGGGTCGAAGTAGCAAATGGCCGAAAACCCGAGGAGATATTCTTGAATAACTTTTTTTGTGAAGGTCGTAGAGAGTGGGAGAGGGCATTTGTTTCTGGCAAGTGGGGTATTGCGCATCGATTGGTACCATTTTCGAGCTTCTACGACCTTCGGAAGGGGTCGAACGCCCAAATCCCCAAAAGAGGGAGGGGCTAGTTCGGAATTTCTGATTTCTGGTGGAATTTGTGTCGATCTTACCTGCATTCTTACCTTTCAGGTTGAATGAAGAGGGGCCTGATGTGTGTCCAGACCACTGCCTCCTTGGCCCCCCATGATTGGGCCCCCAGAAGAGATGATTGGGCCCCCAGAAGAGCTCCTGTGCCCCATACACCGCACGGCCCAAGGAGATGCTTCACTGTCATTCTTCCAAGCGACTGATTTTGGATTTCTCCAAGATTTGTCTAATGAGCTGTTTGATCTGTGGGGCACTTGTCTTGTGTGTGAGTTCACCTTGGTCATGGTTTTTCCTGAATTTAGGGTTTTGAATTTGATGTGATAAAATGACATTTCTGAGGAGAATTCTCTGTTGGGATGGTGAATATCCTGTAATTTTGAGTTTTGGTGTCTTCTATGCCGAGATATTTGAGAGAAACGGGATTGTAATTAGGCAGCCTCATTAGCATAGCCTGCTGAGGAGATATTCTTGAATAACTTTTGTTGTGAAGGTCGTAGAGACTTGGAAAGGGCGTCTGTCTCTACCAAACGGGGTACTGCGGATCGATTGGTACCATCCCCGAGCTTCTAGGACCTTGGGAAGGGGTCGAACGAGCGAATCTGAAAAGTGGGCGGGGTTAGGTTTAGGCAAGGGGTGGTGTGGTTAGGGTAAGGGTCTAAGGAACCTGACTAGGCATAGAATCGAAGTCCAGAACCTCTGAATAAGAAAGTCGCTAAAACAGCTAGGGTTAAGGTAAGGATTAGGGATGAAAGCACATTGGAGAAGGAGATATTCTTGAATAACTTTTTTTCTGAAGGTCGTAGAGACTTGGAAAGTGGTTTCTATTGAACTAATGTGGGTCCTGCGGATCGATTGGTGCCATCCCCGAGCTCCTCCGACCTTCGGAAGGGGTCGAAGTAGCAAATGGCCGAAAACCCGAGGAGATATTCTTGAATAACTTTTTTTGTGAAGGTCGTAGAGAGTGGGAGAGGGCATTTGTTTCTGGCAAGTGGGGTATTGCGCATCGATTGGTACCATTTTCGAGCTTCTACGACCTTCGGAAGGGGTCGAACGCCCAAATCCCCAAAAGAGGGAGGGGCTAGTTCGGAATTTCTGATTTCTGGTGGAATTTGTGTCGATCTTACCTGCATTCTTACCTTTCAGGTTGAATGAAGAGGGGCCTGATGTGTGTCCAGACCACTGCCTCCTTGGCCCCCCATGATTGGGCCCCCAGAAGAGATGATTGGGCCCCCAGAAGAGCTCCTGTGCCCCATACACCGCACGGCCCAAGGAGATGCTTCACTGTCATTCTTCCAAGCGACTGATTTTGGATTTCTCCAAGATTTGTCTAATGAGCTGTTTGATCTGTGGGGCACTTGTCTTGTGTGTGAGTTCACCTTGGTCATGGTTTTTCCTGAATTTAGGGTTTTGAATTTGATGTGATAAAATGACATTTCTGAGGAGAATTCTCTGTTGGGATGGTGAATATCCTGTAATTTTGAGTTTTGGTGTCTTCTATGCCGAGATATTTGAGAGAAACGGGATTGTAATTAGGCAGCCTCATTAGCATAGCCTGCTGAGGAGATATTCTTGAATAACTTTTGTTGTGAAGGTCGTAGAGACTTGGAAAGGGCGTCTGTCTCTACCAAACGGGGTACTGCGGATCGATTGGTACCATCCCCGAGCTTCTAGGACCTTGGGAAGGGGTCGAACGAGCGAATCTGAAAAGTGGGCGGGGTTAGGTTTAGGCAAGGGGTGGTGTGGTTAGGGTAAGGGTCTAAGGAACCTGACTAGGCATAGAATCGAAGTCCAGAACCTCTGAATAAGAAAGTCGCTAAAACAGCTAGGGTTAAGGTAAGGATTAGGGATGAAAGCACATTGGAGAAGGAGATATTCTTGAATAACTTTTTTTCTGAAGGTCGTAGAGACTTGGAAAGTGGTTTCTATTGAACTAATGTGGGTCCTGCGGATCGATTGGTGCCATCCCCGAGCTCCTCCGACCTTCGGAAGGGGTCGAAGTAGCAAATGGCCGAAAACCCGAGGAGATATTCTTGAATAACTTTTTTTGTGAAGGTCGTAGAGAGTGGGAGAGGGCATTTGTTTCTGGCAAGTGGGGTATTGCGCATCGATTGGTACCATTTTCGAGCTTCTACGACCTTCGGAAGGGGTCGAACGCCCAAATCCCCAAAAGAGGGAGGGGCTAGTTCGGAATTTCTGATTTCTGGTGGAATTTGTGTCGATCTTACCTGCATTCTTACCTTTCAGGTTGAATGAAGAGGGGCCTGATGTGTGTCCAGACCACTGCCTCCTTGGCCCCCCATGATTGGGCCCCCAGAAGAGATGATTGGGCCCCCAGAAGAGCTCCTGTGCCCCATACACCGCACGGCCCAAGGAGATGCTTCACTGTCATTCTTCCAAGCGACTGATTTTGGATTTCTCCAAGATTTGTCTAATGAGCTGTTTGATCTGTGGGGCACTTGTCTTGTGTGTGAGTTCACCTTGGTCATGGTTTTTCCTGAATTTAGGGTTTTGAATTTGATGTGATAAAATGACATTTCTGAGGAGAATTCTCTGTTGGGATGGTGAATATCCTGTAATTTTGAGTTTTGGTGTCTTCTATGCCGAGATATTTGAGAGAAACGGGATTGTAATTAGGCAGCCTCATTAGCATAGCCTGCTGAGGAGATATTCTTGAATAACTTTTGTTGTGAAGGTCGTAGAGACTTGGAAAGGGCGTCTGTCTCTACCAAACGGGGTACTGCGGATCGATTGGTACCATCCCCGAGCTTCTAGGACCTTGGGAAGGGGTCGAACGAGCGAATCTGAAAAGTGGGCGGGGTTAGGTTTAGGCAAGGGGTGGTGTGGTTAGGGTAAGGGTCTAAGGAACCTGACTAGGCATAGAATCGAAGTCCAGAACCTCTGAATAAGAAAGTCGCTAAAACAGCTAGGGTTAAGGTAAGGGATTAGGGATGAAAGCACATTGGAGAAGGAGATATTCTTGAATAACTTTTTTTCTGAAGGTCGTAGAGACTTGGAAAGTGGTTTCTATTGAACTAATGTGGGTCCTGCGGATCGATTGGTGCCATCCCCGAGCTCCTCCGACCTTCGGAAGGGGTCGAAGTAGCAAATGGCCGAAAACCCGAGGAGATATTCTTGAATAACTTTTTTTGTGAAGGTCGTAGAGAGTGGGAGAGGGCATTTGTTTCTGGCAAGTGGGGTATTGCGCATCGATTGGTACCATTTTCGAGCTTCTACGACCTTCGGAAGGGGTCGAACGCCCAAATCCCCAAAAGAGGGAGGGGCTAGTTCGGAATTTCTGATTTCTGGTGGAATTTGTGTCGATCTTACCTGCATTCTTACCTTTCAGGTTGAATGAAGAGGGGCCTGATGTGTGTCCAGACCACTGCCTCCTTGGCCCCCCATGATTGGGCCCCCAGAAGAGATGATTGGGCCCCCAGAAGAGCTCCTGTGCCCCATACACCGCACGGCCCAAGGAGATGCTTCACTGTCATTCTTCCAAGCGACTGATTTTGGATTTCTCCAAGATTTGTCTAATGAGCTGTTTGATCTGTGGGGCACTTGTCTTGTGTGTGAGTTCACCTTGGTCATGGTTTTTCCTGAATTTAGGGTTTTGAATTTGATGTGATAAAATGACATTTCTGAGGAGAATTCTCTGTTGGGATGGTGAATATCCTGTAATTTTGAGTTTTGGTGTCTTCTATGCCGAGATATTTGAGAGAAACGGGATTGTAATTAGGCAGCCTCATTAGCATAGCCTGCTGAGGAGATATTCTTGAATAACTTTTGTTGTGAAGGTCGTAGAGACTTGGAAAGGGCGTCTGTCTCTACCAAACGGGGTACTGCGGATCGATTGGTACCATCCCCGAGCTTCTAGGACCTTGGGAAGGGGTCGAACGAGCGAATCTGAAAAGTGGGCGGGGTTAGGTTTAGGCAAGGGGTGGTGTGGTTAGGGTAAGGGTCTAAGGAACCTGACTAGGCATAGAATCGAAGTCCAGAACCTCTGAATAAGAAAGTCGCTAAAACAGCTAGGGTTAAGGTAAGGATTAGGGATGAAAGCACATTGGAGAAGGAGATATTCTTGAATAACTTTTTTTCTGAAGGTCGTAGAGACTTGGAAAGTGGTTTCTATTGAACTAATGTGGGTCCTGCGGATCGATTGGTGCCATCCCCGAGCTCCTCCGACCTTCGGAAGGGGTCGAAGTAGCAAATGGCCGAAAACCCGAGGAGATATTCTTGAATAACTTTTTTTGTGAAGGTCGTAGAGAGTGGGAGAGGGCATTTGTTTCTGGCAAGTGGGGTATTGCGCATCGATTGGTACCATTTTCGAGCTTCTACGACCTTCGGAAGGGGTCGAACGCCCAAATCCCCAAAAGAGGGAGGGGCTAGTTCGGAATTTCTGATTTCTGGTGGAATTTGTGTCGATCTTACCTGCATTCTTACCTTTCAGGTTGAATGAAGAGGGGCCTGATGTGTGTCCAGACCACTGCCTCCTTGGCCCCCCATGATTGGGCCCCCAGAAGAGATGATTGGGTTAGGGTTAGGGTTAGGGTTAGGGTTAGGGTTAGGGTTAGGATTAGGGATGAAAGCACATTGGAGAAGGAGATATTCTTGAATAACTTTTTTTCTGAAGGGGTTAGGGTTAGGGTTAGGGTTAGGGTTAGGGTTAGGGTTAGGGTTAGGGTTAGGGTTAGGATTAGGGATGAAAGCACATTGGAGAAGGAGATATTCTTGAATAACTTTTTTTCTGAAGGTCGTAGAGACTTGGAAAGTGGTTTCTATTGAACTAATGTGGGTCCTGCGGATCGATTGGTGCCATCCCCGAGCTCCTCCGACCTTCGGAAGGGGTCGAAGTAGCAAATGGCCGAAAACCCGAGGAGATATTCTTGAATAACTTTTTTTGTGAAGGTCGTAGAGAGTGGGAGAGGGCATTTGTTTCTGGCAAGTGGGGTATTGCGCATCGATTGGTACCATTTTCGAGCTTCTACGACCTTCGGAAGGGGTCGAACGCCCAAATCCCCAAAAGAGGGAGGGGCTAGTTCGGAATTTCTGATTTCTGGTGGAATTTGTGTCGATCTTACCTGCATTCTTACCTTTCAGGTTGAATGAAGAGGGGCCTGATGTGTGTCCAGACCACTGCCTCCTTGGCCCCCCATGATTGGGCCCCCAGAAGAGATGATTGGGCCCCCAGAAGAGCTCCTGTGCCCCATACACCGCACGGCCCAAGGAGATGCTTCACTGTCATTCTTCCAAGCGACTGATTTTGGATTTCTCCAAGATTTGTCTAATGAGCTGTTTGATCTGTGGGGCACTTGTCTTGTGTGTGAGTTCACCTTGGTCATGGTTTTTCCTGAATTTAGGGTTTTGAATTTGATGTGATAAAATGACATTTCTGAGGAGAATTCTCTGTTGGGATGGTGAATATCCTGTAATTTTGAGTTTTGGTGTCTTCTATGCCGAGATATTTGAGAGAAACGGGATTGTAATTAGGCAGCCTCATTAGCATAGCCTGCTGAGGAGATATTCTTGAATAACTTTTGTTGTGAAGGTCGTAGAGACTTGGAAAGGGCGTCTGTCTCTACCAAACGGGGTACTGCGGATCGATTGGTACCATCCCCGAGCTTCTAGGACCTTGGGAAGGGGTCGAACGAGCGAATCTGAAAAGTGGGCGGGGTTAGGTTTAGGCAAGGGGTGGTGTGGTTAGGGTAAGGGTCTAAGGAACCTGACTAGGCATAGAATCGAAGTCCAGAACCTCTGAATAAGAAAGTCGCTAAAACAGCTAGGGTTAAGGTAAGGATTAGGGATGAAAGCACATTGGAGAAGGAGATATTCTTGAATAACTTTTTTTCTGAAGGTCGTAGAGACTTGGAAAGTGGTTTCTATTGAACTAATGTGGGTCCTGCGGATCGATTGGTGCCATCCCCGAGCTCCTCCGACCTTCGGAAGGGGTCGAAGTAGCAAATGGCCGAAAACCCGAGGAGATATTCTTGAATAACTTTTTTTGTGAAGGTCGTAGAGAGTGGGAGAGGGCATTTGTTTCTGGCAAGTGGGGTATTGCGCATCGATTGGTACCATTTTCGAGCTTCTACGACCTTCGGAAGGGGTCGAACGCCCAAATCCCCAAAAGAGGGAGGGGCTAGTTCGGAATTTCTGATTTCTGGTGGAATTTGTGTCGATCTTACCTGCATTCTTACCTTTCAGGTTGAATGAAGAGGGGCCTGATGTGTGTCCAGACCACTGCCTCCTTGGCCCCCCATGATTGGGCCCCCAGAAGAGATGATTGGGCCCCCAGAAGAGCTCCTGTGCCCCATACACCGCACGGCCCAAGGAGATGCTTCACTGTCATTCTTCCAAGCGACTGATTTTGGATTTCTCCAAGATTTGTCTAATGAGCTGTTTGATCTGTGGGGCACTTGTCTTGTGTGTGAGTTCACCTTGGTCATGGTTTTTCCTGAATTTAGGGTTTTGAATTTGATGTGATAAAATGACATTTCTGAGGAGAATTCTCTGTTGGGATGGTGAATATCCTGTAATTTTGAGTTTTGGTGTCTTCTATGCCGAGATATTTGAGAGAAACGGGATTGTAATTAGGCAGCCTCATTAGCATAGCCTGCTGAGGAGATATTCTTGAATAACTTTTGTTGTGAAGGTCGTAGAGACTTGGAAAGGGCGTCTGTCTCTACCAAACGGGGTACTGCGGATCGATTGGTACCATCCCCGAGCTTCTAGGACCTTGGGAAGGGGTCGAACGAGCGAATCTGAAAAGTGGGCGGGGTTAGGTTTAGGCAAGGGGTGGTGTGGTTAGGGTAAGGGTCTAAGGAACCTGACTAGGCATAGAATCGAAGTCCAGAACCTCTGAATAAGAAAGTCGCTAAAACAGCTAGGGTTAAGGTAAGGATTAGGGATGAAAGCACATTGGAGAAGGAGATATTCTTGAATAACTTTTTTTCTGAAGGTCGTAGAGACTTGGAAAGTGGTTTCTATTGAACTAATGTGGGTCCTGCGGATCGATTGGTGCCATCCCCGAGCTCCTCCGACCTTCGGAAGGGGTCGAAGTAGCAAATGGCCGAAAACCCGAGGAGATATTCTTGAATAACTTTTTTTGTGAAGGTCGTAGAGAGTGGGAGAGGGCATTTGTTTCTGGCAAGTGGGGTATTGCGCATCGATTGGTACCATTTTCGAGCTTCTACGACCTTCGGAAGGGGTCGAACGCCCAAATCCCCAAAAGAGGGAGGGGCTAGTTCGGAATTTCTGATTTCTGGTGGAATTTGTGTCGATCTTACCTGCATTCTTACCTTTCAGGTTGAATGAAGAGGGGCCTGATGTGTGTCCAGACCACTGCCTCCTTGGCCCCCCATGATTGGGCCCCCAGAAGAGATGATTGGGCCCCCAGAAGAGCTCCTGTGCCCCATACACCGCACGGCCCAAGGAGATGCTTCACTGTCATTCTTCCAAGCGACTGATTTTGGATTTCTCCAAGATTTGTCTAATGAGCTGTTTGATCTGTGGGGCACTTGTCTTGTGTGTGAGTTCACCTTGGTCATGGTTTTTCCTGAATTTAGGGTTTTGAATTTGATGTGATAAAATGACATTTCTGAGGAGAATTCTCTGTTGGGATGGTGAATATCCTGTAATTTTGAGTTTTGGTGTCTTCTATGCCGAGATATTTGAGAGAAACGGGATTGTAATTAGGCAGCCTCATTAGCATAGCCTGCTGAGGAGATATTCTTGAATAACTTTTGTTGTGAAGGTCGTAGAGACTTGGAAAGGGCGTCTGTCTCTACCAAACGGGGTACTGCGGATCGATTGGTACCATCCCCGAGCTTCTAGGACCTTGGGAAGGGGTCGAACGAGCGAATCTGAAAAGTGGGCGGGGTTAGGTTTAGGCAAGGGGTGGTGTGGTTAGGGTAAGGGTCTAAGGAACCTGACTAGGCATAGAATCGAAGTCCAGAACCTCTGAATAAGAAAGTCGCTAAAACAGCTAGGGTTAAGGTAAGGATTAGGGATGAAAGCACATTGGAGAAGGAGATATTCTTGAATAACTTTTTTTCTGAAGGTCGTAGAGACTTGGAAAGTGGTTTCTATTGAACTAATGTGGGTCCTGCGGATCGATTGGTGCCATCCCCGAGCTCCTCCGACCTTCGGAAGGGGTCGAAGTAGCAAATGGCCGAAAACCCGAGGAGATATTCTTGAATAACTTTTTTTGTGAAGGTCGTAGAGAGTGGGAGAGGGCATTTGTTTCTGGCAAGTGGGGTATTGCGCATCGATTGGTACCATTTTCGAGCTTCTACGACCTTCGGAAGGGGTCGAACGCCCAAATCCCCAAAAGAGGGAGGGGCTAGTTCGGAATTTCTGATTTCTGGTGGAATTTGTGTCGATCTTACCTGCATTCTTACCTTTCAGGTTGAATGAAGAGGGGCCTGATGTGTGTCCAGACCACTGCCTCCTTGGCCCCCCATGATTGGGCCCCCAGAAGAGATGATTGGGCCCCCAGAAGAGCTCCTGTGCCCCATACACCGCACGGCCCAAGGAGATGCTTCACTGTCATTCTTCCAAGCGACTGATTTTGGATTTCTCCAAGATTTGTCTAATGAGCTGTTTGATCTGTGGGGCACTTGTCTTGTGTGTGAGTTCACCTTGGTCATGGTTTTTCCTGAATTTAGGGTTTTGAATTTGATGTGATAAAATGACATTTCTGAGGAGAATTCTCTGTTGGGATGGTGAATATCCTGTAATTTTGAGTTTTGGTGTCTTCTATGCCGAGATATTTGAGAGAAACGGGATTGTAATTAGGCAGCCTCATTAGCATAGCCTGCTGAGGAGATATTCTTGAATAACTTTTGTTGTGAAGGTCGTAGAGACTTGGAAAGGGCGTCTGTCTCTACCAAACGGGGTACTGCGGATCGATTGGTACCATCCCCGAGCTTCTAGGACCTTGGGAAGGGGTCGAACGAGCGAATCTGAAAAGTGGGCGGGGTTAGGTTTAGGCAAGGGGTGGTGTGGTTAGGGTAAGGGTCTAAGGAACCTGACTAGGCATAGAATCGAAGTCCAGAACCTCTGAATAAGAAAGTCGCTAAAACAGCTAGGGTTAAGGTAAGGATTAGGGATGAAAGCACATTGGAGAAGGAGATATTCTTGAATAACTTTTTTTCTGAAGGTCGTAGAGACTTGGAAAGTGGTTTCTATTGAACTAATGTGGGTCCTGCGGATCGATTGGTGCCATCCCCGAGCTCCTCCGACCTTCGGAAGGGGTCGAAGTAGCAAATGGCCGAAAACCCGAGGAGATATTCTTGAATAACTTTTTTTGTGAAGGTCGTAGAGAGTGGGAGAGGGCATTTGTTTCTGGCAAGTGGGGTATTGCGCATCGATTGGTACCATTTTCGAGCTTCTACGACCTTCGGAAGGGGTCGAACGCCCAAATCCCCAAAAGAGGGAGGGGCTAGTTCGGAATTTCTGATTTCTGGTGGAATTTGTGTCGATCTTACCTGCATTCTTACCTTTCAGGTTGAATGAAGAGGGGCCTGATGTGTGTCCAGACCACTGCCTCCTTGGCCCCCCATGATTGGGCCCCCAGAAGAGATGATTGGGCTAGGGTTAGGGTTAGGGTTAGGGTTAGGGTTAGGGTTAGGGTTAGGGTTAGGGTTAGGATTAGGGATGAAAGCACATTGGAGAAGGAGATATTCTTGAATAACTTTTTTTCTGAAGGTCGTAGAGACTTGGAAAGTGGTTTCTATTGAACTAATGTGGGTCCTGCGGATCGATTGGTGCCATCCCCGAGCTCCTCCGACCTTCGGAAGGGGTCGAAGTAGCAAATGGCCGAAAACCCGAGGAGATATTCTTGAATAACTTTTTTTGTGAAGGTCGTAGAGAGTGGGAGAGGGCATTTGTTTCTGGCAAGTGGGGTATTGCGCATCGATTGGTACCATTTTCGAGCTTCTACGACCTTCGGAAGGGGTCGAACGCCCAAATCCCCAAAAGAGGGAGGGGCTAGTTCGGAATTTCTGATTTCTGGTGGAATTTGTGTCGATCTTACCTGCATTCTTACCTTTCAGGTTGAATGAAGAGGGGCCTGATGTGTGTCCAGACCACTGCCTCCTTGGCCCCCCATGATTGGGCCCCCAGAAGAGATGATTGGGCCCCCAGAAGAGCTCCTGTGCCCCATACACCGCACGGCCCAAGGAGATGCTTCACTGTCATTCTTCCAAGCGACTGATTTTGGATTTCTCCAAGATTTGTCTAATGAGCTGTTTGATCTGTGGGGCACTTGTCTTGTGTGTGAGTTCACCTTGGTCATGGTTTTTCCTGAATTTAGGGTTTTGAATTTGATGTGATAAAATGACATTTCTGAGGAGAATTCTCTGTTGGGATGGTGAATATCCTGTAATTTTGAGTTTTGGTGTCTTCTATGCCGAGATATTTGAGAGAAACGGGATTGTAATTAGGCAGCCTCATTAGCATAGCCTGCTGAGGAGATATTCTTGAATAACTTTTGTTGTGAAGGTCGTAGAGACTTGGAAAGGGCGTCTGTCTCTACCAAACGGGGTACTGCGGATCGATTGGTACCATCCCCGAGCTTCTAGGACCTTGGGAAGGGGTCGAACGAGCGAATCTGAAAAGTGGGCGGGGTTAGGTTTAGGCAAGGGGTGGTGTGGTTAGGGTAAGGGTCTAAGGAACCTGACTAGGCATAGAATCGAAGTCCAGAACCTCTGAATAAGAAAGTCGCTAAAACAGCTAGGGTTAAGGTAAGGATTAGGGATGAAAGCACATTGGAGAAGGAGATATTCTTGAATAACTTTTTTTCTGAAGGTCGTAGAGACTTGGAAAGTGGTTTCTATTGAACTAATGTGGGTCCTGCGGATCGATTGGTGCCATCCCCGAGCTCCTCCGACCTTCGGAAGGGGTCGAAGTAGCAAATGGCCGAAAACCCGAGGAGATATTCTTGAATAACTTTTTTTGTGAAGGTCGTAGAGAGTGGGAGAGGGCATTTGTTTCTGGCAAGTGGGGTATTGCGCATCGATTGGTACCATTTTCGAGCTTCTACGACCTTCGGAAGGGGTCGAACGCCCAAATCCCCAAAAGAGGGAGGGGCTAGTTCGGAATTTCTGATTTCTGGTGGAATTTGTGTCGATCTTACCTGCATTCTTACCTTTCAGGTTGAATGAAGAGGGGCCTGATGTGTGTCCAGACCACTGCCTCCTTGGCCCCCCATGATTGGGCCCCCAGAAGAGATGATTGGGCCCCCAGAAGAGCTCCTGTGCCCCATACACCGCACGGCCCAAGGAGATGCTTCACTGTCATTCTTCCAAGCGACTGATTTTGGATTTCTCCAAGATTTGTCTAATGAGCTGTTTGATCTGTGGGGCACTTGTCTTGTGTGTGAGTTCACCTTGGTCATGGTTTTTCCTGAATTTAGGGTTTTGAATTTGATGTGATAAAATGACATTTCTGAGGAGAATTCTCTGTTGGGATGGTGAATATCCTGTAATTTTGAGTTTTGGTGTCTTCTATGCCGAGATATTTGAGAGAAACGGGATTGTAATTAGGCAGCCTCATTAGCATAGCCTGCTGAGGAGATATTCTTGAATAACTTTTGTTGTGAAGGTCGTAGAGACTTGGAAAGGGCGTCTGTCTCTACCAAACGGGGTACTGCGGATCGATTGGTACCATCCCCGAGCTTCTAGGACCTTGGGAAGGGGTCGAACGAGCGAATCTGAAAAGTGGGCGGGGTTAGGTTTAGGCAAGGGGTGGTGTGGTTAGGGTAAGGGTCTAAGGAACCTGACTAGGCATAGAATCGAAGTCCAGAACCTCTGAATAAGAAAGTCGCTAAAACAGCTAGGGTTAAGGTAAGGATTAGGGATGAAAGCACATTGGAGAAGGAGATATTCTTGAATAACTTTTTTTCTGAAGGTCGTAGAGACTTGGAAAGTGGTTTCTATTGAACTAATGTGGGTCCTGCGGATCGATTGGTGCCATCCCCGAGCTCCTCCGACCTTCGGAAGGGGTCGAAGTAGCAAATGGCCGAAAACCCGAGGAGATATTCTTGAATAACTTTTTTTGTGAAGGTCGTAGAGAGTGGGAGAGGGCATTTGTTTCTGGCAAGTGGGGTATTGCGCATCGATTGGTACCATTTTCGAGCTTCTACGACCTTCGGAAGGGGTCGAACGCCCAAATCCCCAAAAGAGGGAGGGGCTAGTTCGGAATTTCTGATTTCTGGTGGAATTTGTGTCGATCTTACCTGCATTCTTACCTTTCAGGTTGAATGAAGAGGGGCCTGATGTGTGTCCAGACCACTGCCTCCTTGGCCCCCCATGATTGGGCCCCCAGAAGAGATGATTGGGCCCCCAGAAGAGCTCCTGTGCCCCATACACCGCACGGCCCAAGGAGATGCTTCACTGTCATTCTTCCAAGCGACTGATTTTGGATTTCTCCAAGATTTGTCTAATGAGCTGTTTGATCTGTGGGGCACTTGTCTTGTGTGTGAGTTCACCTTGGTCATGGTTTTTCCTGAATTTAGGGTTTTGAATTTGATGTGATAAAATGACATTTCTGAGGAGAATTCTCTGTTGGGATGGTGAATATCCTGTAATTTTGAGTTTTGGTGTCTTCTATGCCGAGATATTTGAGAGAAACGGGATTGTAATTAGGCAGCCTCATTAGCATAGCCTGCTGAGGAGATATTCTTGAATAACTTTTGTTGTGAAGGTCGTAGAGACTTGGAAAGGGCGTCTGTCTCTACCAAACGGGGTACTGCGGATCGATTGGTACCATCCCCGAGCTTCTAGGACCTTGGGAAGGGGTCGAACGAGCGAATCTGAAAAGTGGGCGGGGTTAGGTTTAGGCAAGGGGTGGTGTGGTTAGGGTAAGGGTCTAAGGAACCTGACTAGGCATAGAATCGAAGTCCAGAACCTCTGAATAAGAAAGTCGCTAAAACAGCTAGGGTTAAGGTAAGGATTAGGGATGAAAGCACATTGGAGAAGGAGATATTCTTGAATAACTTTTTTTCTGAAGGTCGTAGAGACTTGGAAAGTGGTTTCTATTGAACTAATGTGGGTCCTGCGGATCGATTGGTGCCATCCCCGAGCTCCTCCGACCTTCGGAAGGGGTCGAAGTAGCAAATGGCCGAAAACCCGAGGAGATATTCTTGAATAACTTTTTTTGTGAAGGTCGTAGAGAGTGGGAGAGGGCATTTGTTTCTGGCAAGTGGGGTATTGCGCATCGATTGGTACCATTTTCGAGCTTCTACGACCTTCGGAAGGGGTCGAACGCCCAAATCCCCAAAAGAGGGAGGGGCTAGTTCGGAATTTCTGATTTCTGGTGGAATTTGTGTCGATCTTACCTGCATTCTTACCTTTCAGGTTGAATGAAGAGGGGCCTGATGTGTGTCCAGACCACTGCCTCCTTGGCCCCCCATGATTGGGCCCCCAGAAGAGATGATTGGGCCCCCAGAAGAGCTCCTGTGCCCCATACACCGCACGGCCCAAGGAGATGCTTCACTGTCATTCTTCCAAGCGACTGATTTTGGATTTCTCCAAGATTTGTCTAATGAGCTGTTTGATCTGTGGGGCACTTGTCTTGTGTGTGAGTTCACCTTGGTCATGGTTTTTCCTGAATTTAGGGTTTTGAATTTGATGTGATAAAATGACATTTCTGAGGAGAATTCTCTGTTGGGATGGTGAATATCCTGTAATTTTGAGTTTTGGTGTCTTCTATGCCGAGATATTTGAGAGAAACGGGATTGTAATTAGGCAGCCTCATTAGCATAGCCTGCTGAGGAGATATTCTTGAATAACTTTTGTTGTGAAGGTCGTAGAGACTTGGAAAGGGCGTCTGTCTCTACCAAACGGGGTACTGCGGATCGATTGGTACCATCCCCGAGCTTCTAGGACCTTGGGAAGGGGTCGAACGAGCGAATCTGAAAAGTGGGCGGGGTTAGGTTTAGGCAAGGGGTGGTGTGGTTAGGGTAAGGGTCTAAGGAACCTGACTAGGCATAGAATCGAAGTCCAGAACCTCTGAATAAGAAAGTCGCTAAAACAGCTAGGGTTAAGGTAAGGATTAGGGATGAAAGCACATTGGAGAAGGAGATATTCTTGAATAACTTTTTTTCTGAAGGTCGTAGAGACTTGGAAAGTGGTTTCTATTGAACTAATGTGGGTCCTGCGGATCGATTGGTGCCATCCCCGAGCTCCTCCGACCTTCGGAAGGGGTCGAAGTAGCAAATGGCCGAAAACCCGAGGAGATATTCTTGAATAACTTTTTTTGTGAAGGTCGTAGAGAGTGGGAGAGGGCATTTGTTTCTGGCAAGTGGGGTATTGCGCATCGATTGGTACCATTTTCGAGCTTCTACGACCTTCGGAAGGGGTCGAACGCCCAAATCCCCAAAAGAGGGAGGGGCTAGTTCGGAATTTCTGATTTCTGGTGGAATTTGTGTCGATCTTACCTGCATTCTTACCTTTCAGGTTGAATGAAGAGGGGCCTGATGTGTGTCCAGACCACTGCCTCCTTGGCCCCCCATGATTGGGCCCCCAGAAGAGATGATTGGGCCCCCAGAAGAGCTCCTGTGCCCCATACACCGCACGGCCCAAGGAGATGCTTCACTGTCATTCTTCCAAGCGACTGATTTTGGATTTCTCCAAGATTTGTCTAATGAGCTGTTTGATCTGTGGGGCACTTGTCTTGTGTGTGAGTTCACCTTGGTCATGGTTTTTCCTGAATTTAGGGTTTTGAATTTGATGTGATAAAATGACATTTCTGAGGAGAATTCTCTGTTGGGATGGTGAATATCCTGTAATTTTGAGTTTTGGTGTCTTCTATGCCGAGATATTTGAGAGAAACGGGATTGTAATTAGGCAGCCTCATTAGCATAGCCTGCTGAGGAGATATTCTTGAATAACTTTTGTTGTGAAGGTCGTAGAGACTTGGAAAGGGCGTCTGTCTCTACCAAACGGGGTACTGCGGATCGATTGGTACCATCCCCGAGCTTCTAGGACCTTGGGAAGGGGTCGAACGAGCGAATCTGAAAAGTGGGCGGGGTTAGGTTTAGGCAAGGGGTGGTGTGGTTAGGGTAAGGGTCTAAGGAACCTGACTAGGCATAGAATCGAAGTCCAGAACCTCTGAATAAGAAAGTCGCTAAAACAGCTAGGGTTAAGGTAAGGATTAGGGATGAAAGCACATTGGAGAAGGAGATATTCTTGAATAACTTTTTTTCTGAAGGTCGTAGAGACTTGGAAAGTGGTTTCTATTGAACTAATGTGGGTCCTGCGGATCGATTGGTGCCATCCCCGAGCTCCTCCGACCTTCGGAAGGGGTCGAAGTAGCAAATGGCCGAAAACCCGAGGAGATATTCTTGAATAACTTTTTTTGTGAAGGTCGTAGAGAGTGGGAGAGGGCATTTGTTTCTGGCAAGTGGGGTATTGCGCATCGATTGGTACCATTTTCGAGCTTCTACGACCTTCGGAAGGGGTCGAACGCCCAAATCCCCAAAAGTGGGAGGGGCTAGTTGGGAATTTCTGATTTCTGGTGGAATTTGTGTCGATCTTACCTGCATTCTTACCTTTCAGGTTGAATGAAGAGGGGCCTGATGTGTGTCCAGACCACTGCCTCCTTGGCCCCCCATGATTGGGCCCCCAGAAGAGATGATTGGGCCCCCAGAAGAGCTCCTGTGCCCCATACACCGCACGGCCCAAGGAGATGCTTCACTGTCATTCTTCCAAGCGACTGATTTTGGATTTCTCCAAGATTTGTCTAATGAGCTGTTTGATCTGTGGGGCACTTGTCTTGTGTGTGAGTTCACCTTGGTCATGGTTTTTCCTGAATTTAGGGTTTTGAATTTGATGTGATAAAATGACATTTCTGAGGAGAATTCTCTGTTGGGATGGTGAATATCCTGTAATTTTGAGTTTTGGTGTCTTCTA
The DNA here is from genome assembly GCF_947347685.1 of Pleuronectes platessa. NCBI lineage: Eukaryota > Metazoa > Chordata > Actinopteri > Pleuronectiformes > Pleuronectidae > Pleuronectes > Pleuronectes platessa. The sequence goes on from NW_026518999.1 coordinate 61,187, forward strand.
TGCCGAGATATTTGAGAGAAACGGGATTGTAATTAGGCCGCCTCATTAGCATAGCCTGCTGAGGAGATATTCTTGAATAACTTTTGTTGTGAAGGTCGTAGAGACTTGGAAAGGGCGTCTGTCTCTACCAAACGGGGTACTGCGGATCGATTGGTACCATCCCCGAGCTTCTAGGACCTTGGGAAGGGGTCGAACGAGCGAATCTGAAAAGTGGGCGGGGTTAGGTTTAGGCAAGGGGTGGTGTGGTTAGGGTAAGGGTCTAAGGAACCTGACTAGGGTTAGGGTTAGGGTTAGGGTTAGGGTTAGGGATGAAAGCACAGGGTTAGGGTTAGGGTTAGGGTTAGGGTTAGGGTTAGGGTTAGGGTTAGGATTAGGGATGAAAGCACATTGGAGAAGGAGATATTCTTGAATAACTTTTTTTCTGAAGGTCGTAGAGACTTGGAAAGTGGTTTCTATTGAACTAATGTGGGTCCTGCGGATCGATTGGTGCCATCCCCGAGCTCCTCCGACCTTCGGAAGGGGTCGAAGTAGCAAATGGCCGAAAACCCGAGGAGATATTCTTGAATAACTTTTTTTGTGAAGGTCGTAGAGAGTGGGAGAGGGCATTTGTTTCTGGCAAGTGGGGTATTGCGCATCGATTGGTACCATTTTCGAGCTTCTACGACCTTCGGAAGGGGTCGAACGCCCAAATCCCCAAAAGAGGGAGGGGCTAGTTCGGAATTTCTGATTTCTGGTGGAATTTGTGTCGATCTTACCTGCATTCTTACCTTTCAGGTTGAATGAAGAGGGGCCTGATGTGTGTCCAGACCACTGCCTCCTTGGCCCCCCATGATTGGGCCCCCAGAAGAGATGATTGGGCCCCCAGAAGAGCTCCTGTGCCCCATACACCGCACGGCCCAAGGAGATGCTTCACTGTCATTCTTCCAAGCGACTGATTTTGGATTTCTCCAAGATTTGTCTAATGAGCTGTTTGATCTGTGGGGCACTTGTCTTGTGTGTGAGTTCACCTTGGTCATGGTTTTTCCTGAATTTAGGGTTTTGAATTTGATGTGATAAAATGACATTTCTGAGGAGAATTCTCTGTTGGGATGGTGAATATCCTGTAATTTTGAGTTTTGGTGTCTTCTATGCCGAGATATTTGAGAGAAACGGGATTGTAATTAGGCAGCCTCATTAGCATAGCCTGCTGAGGAGATATTCTTGAATAACTTTTGTTGTGAAGGTCGTAGAGACTTGGAAAGGGCGTCTGTCTCTACCAAACGGGGTACTGCGGATCGATTGGTACCATCCCCGAGCTTCTAGGACCTTGGGAAGGGGTCGAACGAGCGAATCTGAAAAGTGGGCGGGGTTAGGTTTAGGCAAGGGGTGGTGTGGTTAGGGTAAGGGTCTAAGGAACCTGACTAGGCATAGAATCGAAGTCCAGAACCTCTGAATAAGAAAGTCGCTAAAACAGCTAGGGTTAAGGTAAGGATTAGGGATGAAAGCACATTGGAGAAGGAGATATTCTTGAATAACTTTTTTTCTGAAGGTCGTAGAGACTTGGAAAGTGGTTTCTATTGAACTAATGTGGGTCCTGCGGATCGATTGGTGCCATCCCCGAGCTCCTCCGACCTTCGGAAGGGGTCGAAGTAGCAAATGGCCGAAAACCCGAGGAGATATTCTTGAATAACTTTTTTTGTGAAGGTCGTAGAGAGTGGGAGAGGGCATTTGTTTCTGGCAAGTGGGGTATTGCGCATCGATTGGTACCATTTTCGAGCTTCTACGACCTTCGGAAGGGGTCGAACGCCCAAATCCCCAAAAGAGGGAGGGGCTAGTTCGGAATTTCTGATTTCTGGTGGAATTTGTGTCGATCTTACCTGCATTCTTACCTTTCAGGTTGAATGAAGAGGGGCCTGATGTGTGTCCAGACCACTGCCTCCTTGGCCCCCCATGATTGGGCCCCCAGAAGAGATGATTGGGCCCCCAGAAGAGCTCCTGTGCCCCATACACCGCACGGCCCAAGGAGATGCTTCACTGTCATTCTTCCAAGCGACTGATTTTGGATTTCTCCAAGATTTGTCTAATGAGCTGTTTGATCTGTGGGGCACTTGTCTTGTGTGTGAGTTCACCTTGGTCATGGTTTTTCCTGAATTTAGGGTTTTGAATTTGATGTGATAAAATGACATTTCTGAGGAGAATTCTCTGTTGGGATGGTGAATATCCTGTAATTTTGAGTTTTGGTGTCTTCTATGCCGAGATATTTGAGAGAAACGGGATTGTAATTAGGCAGCCTCATTAGCATAGCCTGCTGAGGAGATATTCTTGAATAACTTTTGTTGTGAAGGTCGTAGAGACTTGGAAAGGGCGTCTGTCTCTACCAAACGGGGTACTGCGGATCGATTGGTACCATCCCCGAGCTTCTAGGACCTTGGGAAGGGGTCGAACGAGCGAATCTGAAAAGTGGGCGGGGTTAGGTTTAGGCAAGGGGTGGTGTGGTTAGGGTAAGGGTCTAAGGAACCTGACTAGGCATAGAATCGAAGTCCAGAACCTCTGAATAAGAAAGTCGCTAAAACAGCTAGGGTTAAGGTAAGGATTAGGGATGAAAGCACATTGGAGAAGGAGATATTCTTGAATAACTTTTTTTCTGAAGGTCGTAGAGACTTGGAAAGTGGTTTCTATTGAACTAATGTGGGTCCTGCGGATCGATTGGTGCCATCCCCGAGCTCCTCCGACCTTCGGAAGGGGTCGAAGTAGCAAATGGCCGAAAACCCGAGGAGATATTCTTGAATAACTTTTTTTGTGAAGGTCGTAGAGAGTGGGAGAGGGCATTTGTTTCTGGCAAGTGGGGTATTGCGCATCGATTGGTACCATTTTCGAGCTTCTACGACCTTCGGAAGGGGTCGAACGCCCAAATCCCCAAAAGAGGGAGGGGCTAGTTCGGAATTTCTGATTTCTGGTGGAATTTGTGTCGATCTTACCTGCATTCTTACCTTTCAGGTTGAATGAAGAGGGGCCTGATGTGTGTCCAGACCACTGCCTCCTTGGCCCCCCATGATTGGGCCCCCAGAAGAGATGATTGGGCCCCCAGAAGAGCTCCTGTGCCCCATACACCGCACGGCCCAAGGAGATGCTTCACTGTCATTCTTCCAAGCGACTGATTTTGGATTTCTCCAAGATTTGTCTAATGAGCTGTTTGATCTGTGGGGCACTTGTCTTGTGTGTGAGTTCACCTTGGTCATGGTTTTTCCTGAATTTAGGGTTTTGAATTTGATGTGATAAAATGACATTTCTGAGGAGAATTCTCTGTTGGGATGGTGAATATCCTGTAATTTTGAGTTTTGGTGTCTTCTATGCCGAGATATTTGAGAGAAACGGGATTGTAATTAGGCAGCCTCATTAGCATAGCCTGCTGAGGAGATATTCTTGAATAACTTTTGTTGTGAAGGTCGTAGAGACTTGGAAAGGGCGTCTGTCTCTACCAAACGGGGTACTGCGGATCGATTGGTACCATCCCCGAGCTTCTAGGACCTTGGGAAGGGGTCGAACGAGCGAATCTGAAAAGTGGGCGGGGTTAGGTTTAGGCAAGGGGTGGTGTGGTTAGGGTAAGGGTCTAAGGAACCTGACTAGGCATAGAATCGAAGTCCAGAACCTCTGAATAAGAAAGTCGCTAAAACAGCTAGGGTTAAGGTAAGGATTAGGGATGAAAGCACATTGGAGAAGGAGATATTCTTGAATAACTTTTTTTCTGAAGGTCGTAGAGACTTGGAAAGTGGTTTCTATTGAACTAATGTGGGTCCTGCGGATCGATTGGTGCCATCCCCGAGCTCCTCCGACCTTCGGAAGGGGTCGAAGTAGCAAATGGCCGAAAACCCGAGGAGATATTCTTGAATAACTTTTTTTGTGAAGGTCGTAGAGAGTGGGAGAGGGCATTTGTTTCTGGCAAGTGGGGTATTGCGCATCGATTGGTACCATTTTCGAGCTTCTACGACCTTCGGAAGGGGTCGAACGCCCAAATCCCCAAAAGAGGGAGGGGCTAGTTCGGAATTTCTGATTTCTGGTGGAATTTGTGTCGATCTTACCTGCATTCTTACCTTTCAGGTTGAATGAAGAGGGGCCTGATGTGTGTCCAGACCACTGCCTCCTTGGCCCCCCATGATTGGGCCCCCAGAAGAGATGATTGGGCCCCCAGAAGAGCTCCTGTGCCCCATACACCGCACGGCCCAAGGAGATGCTTCACTGTCATTCTTCCAAGCGACTGATTTTGGATTTCTCCAAGATTTGTCTAATGAGCTGTTTGATCTGTGGGGCACTTGTCTTGTGTGTGAGTTCACCTTGGTCATGGTTTTTCCTGAATTTAGGGTTTTGAATTTGATGTGATAAAATGACATTTCTGAGGAGAATTCTCTGTTGGGATGGTGAATATCCTGTAATTTTGAGTTTTGGTGTCTTCTATGCCGAGATATTTGAGAGAAACGGGATTGTAATTAGGCAGCCTCATTAGCATAGCCTGCTGAGGAGATATTCTTGAATAACTTTTGTTGTGAAGGTCGTAGAGACTTGGAAAGGGCGTCTGTCTCTACCAAACGGGGTACTGCGGATCGATTGGTACCATCCCCGAGCTTCTAGGACCTTGGGAAGGGGTCGAACGAGCGAATCTGAAAAGTGGGCGGGGTTAGGTTTAGGCAAGGGGTGGTGTGGTTAGGGTAAGGGTCTAAGGAACCTGACTAGGCATAGAATCGAAGTCCAGAACCTCTGAATAAGAAAGTCGCTAAAACAGCTAGGGTTAAGGTAAGGATTAGGGATGAAAGCACATTGGAGAAGGAGATATTCTTGAATAACTTTTTTTCTGAAGGTCGTAGAGACTTGGAAAGTGGTTTCTATTGAACTAATGTGGGTCCTGCGGATCGATTGGTGCCATCCCCGAGCTCCTCCGACCTTCGGAAGGGGTCGAAGTAGCAAATGGCCGAAAACCCGAGGAGATATTCTTGAATAACTTTTTTTGTGAAGGTCGTAGAGAGTGGGAGAGGGCATTTGTTTCTGGCAAGTGGGGTATTGCGCATCGATTGGTACCATTTTCGAGCTTCTACGACCTTCGGAAGGGGTCGAACGCCCAAATCCCCAAAAGAGGGAGGGGCTAGTTCGGAATTTCTGATTTCTGGTGGAATTTGTGTCGATCTTACCTGCATTCTTACCTTTCAGGTTGAATGAAGAGGGGCCTGATGTGTGTCCAGACCACTGCCTCCTTGGCCCCCCATGATTGGGCCCCCAGAAGAGATGATTGGGCCCCCAGAAGAGCTCCTGTGCCCCATACACCGCACGGCCCAAGGAGATGCTTCACTGTCATTCTTCCAAGCGACTGATTTTGGATTTCTCCAAGATTTGTCTAATGAGCTGTTTGATCTGTGGGGCACTTGTCTTGTGTGTGAGTTCACCTTGGTCATGGTTTTTCCTGAATTTAGGGTTTTGAATTTGATGTGATAAAATGACATTTCTGAGGAGAATTCTCTGTTGGGATGGTGAATATCCTGTAATTTTGAGTTTTGGTGTCTTCTATGCCGAGATATTTGAGAGAAACGGGATTGTAATTAGGCAGCCTCATTAGCATAGCCTGCTGAGGAGATATTCTTGAATAACTTTTGTTGTGAAGGTCGTAGAGACTTGGAAAGGGCGTCTGTCTCTACCAAACGGGGTACTGCGGATCGATTGGTACCATCCCCGAGCTTCTAGGACCTTGGGAAGGGGTCGAACGAGCGAATCTGAAAAGTGGGCGGGGTTAGGTTTAGGCAAGGGGTGGTGTGGTTAGGGTAAGGGTCTAAGGAACCTGACTAGGCATAGAATCGAAGTCCAGAACCTCTGAATAAGAAAGTCGCTAAAACAGCTAGGGTTAAGGTAAGGATTAGGGATGAAAGCACATTGGAGAAGGAGATATTCTTGAATAACTTTTTTTCTGAAGGTCGTAGAGACTTGGAAAGTGGTTTCTATTGAACTAATGTGGGTCCTGCGGATCGATTGGTGCCATCCCCGAGCTCCTCCGACCTTCGGAAGGGGTCGAAGTAGCAAATGGCCGAAAACCCGAGGAGATATTCTTGAATAACTTTTTTTGTGAAGGTCGTAGAGAGTGGGAGAGGGCATTTGTTTCTGGCAAGTGGGGTATTGCGCATCGATTGGTACCATTTTCGAGCTTCTACGACCTTCGGAAGGGGTCGAACGCCCAAATCCCCAAAAGAGGGAGGGGCTAGTTCGGAATTTCTGATTTCTGGTGGAATTTGTGTCGATCTTACCTGCATTCTTACCTTTCAGGTTGAATGAAGAGGGGCCTGATGTGTGTCCAGACCACTGCCTCCTTGGCCCCCCATGATTGGGCCCCCAGAAGAGATGATTGGGCCCCCAGAAGAGCTCCTGTGCCCCATACACCGCACGGCCCAAGGAGATGCTTCACTGTCATTCTTCCAAGCGACTGATTTTGGATTTCTCCAAGATTTGTCTAATGAGCTGTTTGATCTGTGGGGCACTTGTCTTGTGTGTGAGTTCACCTTGGTCATGGTTTTTCCTGAATTTAGGGTTTTGAATTTGATGTGATAAAATGACATTTCTGAGGAGAATTCTCTGTTGGGATGGTGAATATCCTGTAATTTTGAGTTTTGGTGTCTTCTATGCCGAGATATTTGAGAGAAACGGGATTGTAATTAGGCAGCCTCATTAGCATAGCCTGCTGAGGAGATATTCTTGAATAACTTTTGTTGTGAAGGTCGTAGAGACTTGGAAAGGGCGTCTGTCTCTACCAAACGGGGTACTGCGGATCGATTGGTACCATCCCCGAGCTTCTAGGACCTTGGGAAGGGGTCGAACGAGCGAATCTGAAAAGTGGGCGGGGTTAGGTTTAGGCAAGGGGTGGTGTGGTTAGGGTAAGGGTCTAAGGAACCTGACTAGGCATAGAATCGAAGTCCAGAACCTCTGAATAAGGGTTAGGGTTAGGGTTAGGGTTAGGGTTAGGGTTAGGGTTAGGGTTAGGGTTAGGGTTAGGGTTAGGGTTAGGATTAGGGATGAAAGCACATTGGAGAAGGAGATATTCTTGAATAACTTTTTTTCTGAAGGTCGTAGAGACTTGGAAAGTGGTTTCTATTGAACTAATGTGGGTCCTGCGGATCGATTGGTGCCATCCCCGAGCTCCTCCGACCTTCGGAAGGGGTCGAAGTAGCAAATGGCCGAAAACCCGAGGAGATATTCTTGAATAACTTTTTTTGTGAAGGTCGTAGAGAGTGGGAGAGGGCATTTGTTTCTGGCAAGTGGGGTATTGCGCATCGATTGGTACCATTTTCGAGCTTCTACGACCTTCGGAAGGGGTCGAACGCCCAAATCCCCAAAAGAGGGAGGGGCTAGTTCGGAATTTCTGATTTCTGGTGGAATTTGTGTCGATCTTACCTGCATTCTTACCTTTCAGGTTGAATGAAGAGGGGCCTGATGTGTGTCCAGACCACTGCCTCCTTGGCCCCCCATGATTGGGCCCCCAGAAGAGATGATTGGGCCCCCAGAAGAGCTCCTGTGCCCCATACACCGCACGGCCCAAGGAGATGCTTCACTGTCATTCTTCCAAGCGACTGATTTTGGATTTCTCCAAGATTTGTCTAATGAGCTGTTTGATCTGTGGGGCACTTGTCTTGTGTGTGAGTTCACCTTGGTCATGGTTTTTCCTGAATTTAGGGTTTTGAATTTGATGTGATAAAATGACATTTCTGAGGAGAATTCTCTGTTGGGATGGTGAATATCCTGTAATTTTGAGTTTTGGTGTCTTCTATGCCGAGATATTTGAGAGAAACGGGATTGTAATTAGGCAGCCTCATTAGCATAGCCTGCTGAGGAGATATTCTTGAATAACTTTTGTTGTGAAGGTCGTAGAGACTTGGAAAGGGCGTCTGTCTCTACCAAACGGGGTACTGCGGATCGATTGGTACCATCCCCGAGCTTCTAGGACCTTGGGAAGGGGTCGAACGAGCGAATCTGAAAAGTGGGCGGGGTTAGGTTTAGGCAAGGGGTGGTGTGGTTAGGGTAAGGGTCTAAGGAACCTGACTAGGCATAGAATCGAAGTCCAGAACCTCTGAATAAGAAAGTCGCTAAAACAGCTAGGGTTAAGGTAAGGATTAGGGATGAAAGCACATTGGAGAAGGAGATATTCTTGAATAACTTTTTTTCTGAAGGTCGTAGAGACTTGGAAAGTGGTTTCTATTGAACTAATGTGGGTCCTGCGGATCGATTGGTGCCATCCCCGAGCTCCTCCGACCTTCGGAAGGGGTCGAAGTAGCAAATGGCCGAAAACCCGAGGAGATATTCTTGAATAACTTTTTTTGTGAAGGTCGTAGAGAGTGGGAGAGGGCATTTGTTTCTGGCAAGTGGGGTATTGCGCATCGATTGGTACCATTTTCGAGCTTCTACGACCTTCGGAAGGGGTCGAACGCCCAAATCCCCAAAAGTGGGAGGGGCTAGTTGGGAATTTCTGATTTCTGGTGGAATTTGTGTCGATCTTACCTGCATTCTTACCTTTCAGGTTGAATGAAGAGGGGCCTGATGTGTGTCCAGACCACTGCCTCCTTGGCCCCCCATGATTGGGCCCCCAGAAGAGATGATTGGGCCCCCAGAAGAGCTCCTGTGCCCCATACACCGCACGGCCCAAGGAGATGCTTCACTGTCATTCTTCCAAGCGACTGATTTTGGATTTCTCCAAGATTTGTCTAATGAGCTGTTTGATCTGTGGGGCACTTGTCTTGTGTGTGAGTTCACCTTGGTCATGGTTTTTCCTGAATTTAGGGTTTTGAATTTGATGTGATAAAATGACATTTCTGAGGAGAATTCTCTGTTGGGATGGTGAATATCCTGTAATTTTGAGTTTTGGTGTCTTCTATGCCGAGATATTTGAGAGAAACGGGATTGTAATTAGGCCGCCTCATTAGCATAGCCTGCTGAGGAGATATTCTTGAATAACTTTTGTTGTGAAGGTCGTAGAGACTTGGAAAGGGCGTCTGTCTCTACCAAACGGGGTACTGCGGATCGATTGGTACCATCCCCGAGCTTCTAGGACCTTGGGAAGGGGTCGAACGAGCGAATCTGAAAAGTGGGCGGGGTTAGGTTTAGGCAAGGGGTGGTGTGGTTAGGGTAAGGGTCTAAGGAACCTGACTAGGGTTAGGGTTAGGGTTAGGGTTAGGGTTAGGGATGAAAGCACAGGGTTAGGGTTAGGGTTAGGGTTAGGGTTAGGGTTAGGGTTAGGGTTAGGGTTAGGGTTAGGGTTAGGGTTAGGGTTAGGATTAGGGATGAAAGCACATTGGAGAAGGAGATATTCTTGAATAACTTTTTTTCTGAAGGTCGTAGAGACTTGGAAAGTGGTTTCTATTGAACTAATGTGGGTCCTGCGGATCGATTGGTGCCATCCCCGAGCTCCTCCGACCTTCGGAAGGGGTCGAAGTAGCAAATGGCCGAAAACCCGAGGAGATATTCTTGAATAACTTTTTTTGTGAAGGTCGTAGAGAGTGGGAGAGGGCATTTGTTTCTGGCAAGTGGGGTATTGCGCATCGATTGGTACCATTTTCGAGCTTCTACGACCTTCGGAAGGGGTCGAACGCCCAAATCCCCAAAAGAGGGAGGGGCTAGTTCGGAATTTCTGATTTCTGGTGGAATTTGTGTCGATCTTACCTGCATTCTTACCTTTCAGGTTGAATGAAGAGGGGCCTGATGTGTGTCCAGACCACTGCCTCCTTGGCCCCCCATGATTGGGCCCCCAGAAGAGATGATTGGGCCCCCAGAAGAGCTCCTGTGCCCCATACACCGCACGGCCCAAGGAGATGCTTCACTGTCATTCTTCCAAGCGACTGATTTTGGATTTCTCCAAGATTTGTCTAATGAGCTGTTTGATCTGTGGGGCACTTGTCTTGTGTGTGAGTTCACCTTGGTCATGGTTTTTCCTGAATTTAGGGTTTTGAATTTGATGTGATAAAATGACATTTCTGAGGAGAATTCTCTGTTGGGATGGTGAATATCCTGTAATTTTGAGTTTTGGTGTCTTCTATGCCGAGATATTTGAGAGAAACGGGATTGTAATTAGGCAGCCTCATTAGCATAGCCTGCTGAGGAGATATTCTTGAATAACTTTTGTTGTGAAGGTCGTAGAGACTTGGAAAGGGCGTCTGTCTCTACCAAACGGGGTACTGCGGATCGATTGGTACCATCCCCGAGCTTCTAGGACCTTGGGAAGGGGTCGAACGAGCGAATCTGAAAAGTGGGCGGGGTTAGGTTTAGGCAAGGGGTGGTGTGGTTAGGGTAAGGGTCTAAGGAACCTGACTAGGCATAGAATCGAAGTCCAGAACCTCTGAATAAGAAAGTCGCTAAAACAGCTAGGGTTAAGGTAAGGATTAGGGATGAAAGCACATTGGAGAAGGAGATATTCTTGAATAACTTTTTTTCTGAAGGTCGTAGAGACTTGGAAAGTGGTTTCTATTGAACTAATGTGGGTCCTGCGGATCGATTGGTGCCATCCCCGAGCTCCTCCGACCTTCGGAAGGGGTCGAAGTAGCAAATGGCCGAAAACCCGAGGAGATATTCTTGAATAACTTTTTTTGTGAAGGTCGTAGAGAGTGGGAGAGGGCATTTGTTTCTGGCAAGTGGGGTATTGCGCATCGATTGGTACCATTTTCGAGCTTCTACGACCTTCGGAAGGGGTCGAACGCCCAAATCCCCAAAAGAGGGAGGGGCTAGTTCGGAATTTCTGATTTCTGGTGGAATTTGTGTCGATCTTACCTGCATTCTTACCTTTCAGGTTGAATGAAGAGGGGCCTGATGTGTGTCCAGACCACTGCCTCCTTGGCCCCCCATGATTGGGCCCCCAGAAGAGATGATTGGGCCCCCAGAAGAGCTCCTGTGCCCCATACACCGCACGGCCCAAGGAGATGCTTCACTGTCATTCTTCCAAGCGACTGATTTTGGATTTCTCCAAGATTTGTCTAATGAGCTGTTTGATCTGTGGGGCACTTGTCTTGTGTGTGAGTTCACCTTGGTCATGGTTTTTCCTGAATTTAGGGTTTTGAATTTGATGTGATAAAATGACATTTCTGAGGAGAATTCTCTGTTGGGATGGTGAATATCCTGTAATTTTGAGTTTTGGTGTCTTCTATGCCGAGATATTTGAGAGAAACGGGATTGTAATTAGGCAGCCTCATTAGCATAGCCTGCTGAGGAGATATTCTTGAATAACTTTTGTTGTGAAGGTCGTAGAGACTTGGAAAGGGCGTCTGTCTCTACCAAACGGGGTACTGCGGATCGATTGGTACCATCCCCGAGCTTCTAGGACCTTGGGAAGGGGTCGAACGAGCGAATCTGAAAAGTGGGCGGGGTTAGGTTTAGGCAAGGGGTGGTGTGGTTAGGGTAAGGGTCTAAGGAACCTGACTAGGCATAGAATCGAAGTCCAGAACCTCTGAATAAGAAAGTCGCTAAAACAGCTAGGGTTAAGGTAAGGATTAGGGATGAAAGCACATTGGAGAAGGAGATATTCTTGAATAACTTTTTTTCTGAAGGTCGTAGAGACTTGGAAAGTGGTTTCTATTGAACTAATGTGGGTCCTGCGGATCGATTGGTGCCATCCCCGAGCTCCTCCGACCTTCGGAAGGGGTCGAAGTAGCAAATGGCCGAAAACCCGAGGAGATATTCTTGAATAACTTTTTTTGTGAAGGTCGTAGAGAGTGGGAGAGGGCATTTGTTTCTGGCAAGTGGGGTATTGCGCATCGATTGGTACCATTTTCGAGCTTCTACGACCTTCGGAAGGGGTCGAACGCCCAAATCCCCAAAAGAGGGAGGGGCTAGTTCGGAATTTCTGATTTCTGGTGGAATTTGTGTCGATCTTACCTGCATTCTTACCTTTCAGGTTGAATGAAGAGGGGCCTGATGTGTGTCCAGACCACTGCCTCCTTGGCCCCCCATGATTGGGCCCCCAGAAGAGATGATTGGGCCCCCAGAAGAGCTCCTGTGCCCCATACACCGCACGGCCCAAGGAGATGCTTCACTGTCATTCTTCCAAGCGACTGATTTTGGATTTCTCCAAGATTTGTCTAATGAGCTGTTTGATCTGTGGGGCACTTGTCTTGTGTGTGAGTTCACCTTGGTCATGGTTTTTCCTGAATTTAGGGTTTTGAATTTGATGTGATAAAATGACATTTCTGAGGAGAATTCTCTGTTGGGATGGTGAATATCCTGTAATTTTGAGTTTTGGTGTCTTCTATGCCGAGATATTTGAGAGAAACGGGATTGTAATTAGGCAGCCTCATTAGCATAGCCTGCTGAGGAGATATTCTTGAATAACTTTTGTTGTGAAGGTCGTAGAGACTTGGAAAGGGCGTCTGTCTCTACCAAACGGGGTACTGCGGATCGATTGGTACCATCCCCGAGCTTCTAGGACCTTGGGAAGGGGTCGAACGAGCGAATCTGAAAAGTGGGCGGGGTTAGGTTTAGGCAAGGGGTGGTGTGGTTAGGGTAAGGGTCTAAGGAACCTGACTAGGCATAGAATCGAAGTCCAGAACCTCTGAATAAGAAAGTCGCTAAAACAGCTAGGGTTAAGGTAAGGATTAGGGATGAAAGCACATTGGAGAAGGAGATATTCTTGAATAACTTTTTTTCTGAAGGTCGTAGAGACTTGGAAAGTGGTTTCTATTGAACTAATGTGGGTCCTGCGGATCGATTGGTGCCATCCCCGAGCTCCTCCGACCTTCGGAAGGGGTCGAAGTAGCAAATGGCCGAAAACCCGAGGAGATATTCTTGAATAACTTTTTTTGTGAAGGTCGTAGAGAGTGGGAGAGGGCATTTGTTTCTGGCAAGTGGGGTATTGCGCATCGATTGGTACCATTTTCGAGCTTCTACGACCTTCGGAAGGGGTCGAACGCCCAAATCCCCAAAAGAGGGAGGGGCTAGTTCGGAATTTCTGATTTCTGGTGGAATTTGTGTCGATCTTACCTGCATTCTTACCTTTCAGGTTGAATGAAGAGGGGCCTGATGTGTGTCCAGACCACTGCCTCCTTGGCCCCCCATGATTGGGCCCCCAGAAGAGATGATTGGGCCCCCAGAAGAGCTCCTGTGCCCCATACACCGCACGGCCCAAGGAGATGCTTCACTGTCATTCTTCCAAGCGACTGATTTTGGATTTCTCCAAGATTTGTCTAATGAGCTGTTTGATCTGTGGGGCACTTGTCTTGTGTGTGAGTTCACCTTGGTCATGGTTTTTCCTGAATTTAGGGTTTTGAATTTGATGTGATAAAATGACATTTCTGAGGAGAATTCTCTGTTGGGATGGTGAATATCCTGTAATTTTGAGTTTTGGTGTCTTCTATGCCGAGATATTTGAGAGAAACGGGATTGTAATTAGGCAGCCTCATTAGCATAGCCTGCTGAGGAGATATTCTTGAATAACTTTTGTTGTGAAGGTCGTAGAGACTTGGAAAGGGCGTCTGTCTCTACCAAACGGGGTACTGCGGATCGATTGGTACCATCCCCGAGCTTCTAGGACCTTGGGAAGGGGTCGAACGAGCGAATCTGAAAAGTGGGCGGGGTTAGGTTTAGGCAAGGGGTGGTGTGGTTAGGGTAAGGGTCTAAGGAACCTGACTAGGCATAGAATCGAAGTCCAGAACCTCTGAATAAGAAAGGTTAGGGTTAGGGTTAGGGTTAGGGTTAGGGTTAGGGTTAGGGTTAGGGTTAGGGTTAGGGTTAGGGTTAGGGTTAGGATTAGGGATGAAAGCACATTGGAGAAGGAGATATTCTTGAATAACTTTTTTTCTGAAGGTCGTAGAGACTTGGAAAGTGGTTTCTATTGAACTAATGTGGGTCCTGCGGATCGATTGGTGCCATCCCCGAGCTCCTCCGACCTTCGGAAGGGGTCGAAGTAGCAAATGGCCGAAAACCCGAGGAGATATTCTTGAATAACTTTTTTTGTGAAGGTCGTAGAGAGTGGGAGAGGGCATTTGTTTCTGGCAAGTGGGGTATTGCGCATCGATTGGTACCATTTTCGAGCTTCTACGACCTTCGGAAGGGGTCGAACGCCCAAATCCCCAAAAGAGGGAGGGGCTAGTTCGGAATTTCTGATTTCTGGTGGAATTTGTGTCGATCTTACCTGCATTCTTACCTTTCAGGTTGAATGAAGAGGGGCCTGATGTGTGTCCAGACCACTGCCTCCTTGGCCCCCCATGATTGGGCCCCCAGAAGAGATGATTGGGCCCCCAGAAGAGCTCCTGTGCCCCATACACCGCACGGCCCAAGGAGATGCTTCACTGTCATTCTTCCAAGCGACTGATTTTGGATTTCTCCAAGATTTGTCTAATGAGCTGTTTGATCTGTGGGGCACTTGTCTTGTGTGTGAGTTCACCTTGGTCATGGTTTTTCCTGAATTTAGGGTTTTGAATTTGATGTGATAAAATGACATTTCTGAGGAGAATTCTCTGTTGGGATGGTGAATATCCTGTAATTTTGAGTTTTGGTGTCTTCTATGCCGAGATATTTGAGAGAAACGGGATTGTAATTAGGCAGCCTCATTAGCATAGCCTGCTGAGGAGATATTCTTGAATAACTTTTGTTGTGAAGGTCGTAGAGACTTGGAAAGGGCGTCTGTCTCTACCAAACGGGGTACTGCGGATCGATTGGTACCATCCCCGAGCTTCTAGGACCTTGGGAAGGGGTCGAACGAGCGAATCTGAAAAGTGGGCGGGGTTAGGTTTAGGCAAGGGGTGGTGTGGTTAGGGTAAGGGTCTAAGGAACCTGACTAGGCATAGAATCGAAGTCCAGAACCTCTGAATAAGAAAGGTTAGGGTTAGGGTTAGGGTTAGGGTTAGGGTTAGGGTTAGGGTTAGGGTTAGGGTTAGGGTTAGGGTTAGGATTAGGGATGAAAGCACATTGGAGAAGGAGATATTCTTGAATAACTTTTTTTCTGAAGGTCGTAGAGACTTGGAAAGTGGTTTCTATTGAACTAATGTGGGTCCTGCGGATCGATTGGTGCCATCCCCGAGCTCCTCCGACCTTCGGAAGGGGTCGAAGTAGCAAATGGCCGAAAACCCGAGGAGATATTCTTGAATAACTTTTTTTGTGAAGGTCGTAGAGAGTGGGAGAGGGCATTTGTTTCTGGCAAGTGGGGTATTGCGCATCGATTGGTACCATTTTCGAGCTTCTACGACCTTCGGAAGGGGTCGAACGCCCAAATCCCCAAAAGAGGGAGGGGCTAGTTCGGAATTTCTGATTTCTGGTGGAATTTGTGTCGATCTTACCTGCATTCTTACCTTTCAGGTTGAATGAAGAGGGGCCTGATGTGTGTCCAGACCACTGCCTCCTTGGCCCCCCATGATTGGGCCCCCAGAAGAGATGATTGGGCCCCCAGAAGAGCTCCTGTGCCCCATACACCGCACGGCCCAAGGAGATGCTTCACTGTCATTCTTCCAAGCGACTGATTTTGGATTTCTCCAAGATTTGTCTAATGAGCTGTTTGATCTGTGGGGCACTTGTCTTGTGTGTGAGTTCACCTTGGTCATGGTTTTTCCTGAATTTAGGGTTTTGAATTTGATGTGATAAAATGACATTTCTGAGGAGAATTCTCTGTTGGGATGGTGAATATCCTGTAATTTTGAGTTTTGGTGTCTTCTATGCCGAGATATTTGAGAGAAACGGGATTGTAATTAGGCAGCCTCATTAGCATAGCCTGCTGAGGAGATATTCTTGAATAACTTTTGTTGTGAAGGTCGTAGAGACTTGGAAAGGGCGTCTGTCTCTACCAAACGGGGTACTGCGGATCGATTGGTACCATCCCCGAGCTTCTAGGACCTTGGGAAGGGGTCGAACGAGCGAATCTGAAAAGTGGGCGGGGTTAGGTTTAGGCAAGGGGTGGTGTGGTTAGGGTAAGGGTCTAAGGAACCTGACTAGGCATAGAATCGAAGTCCAGAACCTCTGAATAAGAAAGTCGCTAAAACAGCTAGGGTTAAGGTAAGGATTAGGGATGAAAGCACATTGGAGAAGGAGATATTCTTGAATAACTTTTTTTCTGAAGGTCGTAGAGACTTGGAAAGTGGTTTCTATTGAACTAATGTGGGTCCTGCGGATCGATTGGTGCCATCCCCGAGCTCCTCCGACCTTCGGAAGGGGTCGAAGTAGCAAATGGCCGAAAACCCGAGGAGATATTCTTGAATAACTTTTTTTGTGAAGGTCGTAGAGAGTGGGAGAGGGCATTTGTTTCTGGCAAGTGGGGTATTGCGCATCGATTGGTACCATTTTCGAGCTTCTACGACCTTCGGAAGGGGTCGAACGCCCAAATCCCCAAAAGAGGGAGGGGCTAGTTCGGAATTTCTGATTTCTGGTGGAATTTGTGTCGATCTTACCTGCATTCTTACCTTTCAGGTTGAATGAAGAGGGGCCTGATGTGTGTCCAGACCACTGCCTCCTTGGCCCCCCATGATTGGGCCCCCAGAAGAGATGATTGGGCCCCCAGAAGAGCTCCTGTGCCCCATACACCGCACGGCCCAAGGAGATGCTTCACTGTCATTCTTCCAAGCGACTGATTTTGGATTTCTCCAAGATTTGTCTAATGAGCTGTTTGATCTGTGGGGCACTTGTCTTGTGTGTGAGTTCACCTTGGTCATGGTTTTTCCTGAATTTAGGGTTTTGAATTTGATGTGATAAAATGACATTTCTGAGGAGAATTCTCTGTTGGGATGGTGAATATCCTGTAATTTTGAGTTTTGGTGTCTTCTATGCCGAGATATTTGAGAGAAACGGGATTGTAATTAGGCAGCCTCATTAGCATAGCCTGCTGAGGAGATATTCTTGAATAACTTTTGTTGTGAAGGTCGTAGAGACTTGGAAAGGGCGTCTGTCTCTACCAAACGGGGTACTGCGGATCGATTGGTACCATCCCCGAGCTTCTAGGACCTTGGGAAGGGGTCGAACGAGCGAATCTGAAAAGTGGGCGGGGTTAGGTTTAGGCAAGGGGTGGTGTGGTTAGGGTAAGGGTCTAAGGAACCTGACTAGGCATAGAATCGAAGTCCAGAACCTCTGAATAAGAAAGTCGCTAAAACAGCTAGGGTTAAGGTAAGGATTAGGGATGAAAGCACATTGGAGAAGGAGATATTCTTGAATAACTTTTTTTCTGAAGGTCGTAGAGACTTGGAAAGTGGTTTCTATTGAACTAATGTGGGTCCTGCGGATCGATTGGTGCCATCCCCGAGCTCCTCCGACCTTCGGAAGGGGTCGAAGTAGCAAATGGCCGAAAACCCGAGGAGATATTCTTGAATAACTTTTTTTGTGAAGGTCGTAGAGAGTGGGAGAGGGCATTTGTTTCTGGCAAGTGGGGTATTGCGCATCGATTGGTACCATTTTCGAGCTTCTACGACCTTCGGAAGGGGTCGAACGCCCAAATCCCCAAAAGAGGGAGGGGCTAGTTCGGAATTTCTGATTTCTGGTGGAATTTGTGTCGATCTTACCTGCATTCTTACCTTTCAGGTTGAATGAAGAGGGGCCTGATGTGTGTCCAGACCACTGCCTCCTTGGCCCCCCATGATTGGGCCCCCAGAAGAGATGATTGGGCCCCCAGAAGAGCTCCTGTGCCCCATACACCGCACGGCCCAAGGAGATGCTTCACTGTCATTCTTCCAAGCGACTGATTTTGGATTTCTCCAAGATTTGTCTAATGAGCTGTTTGATCTGTGGGGCACTTGTCTTGTGTGTGAGTTCACCTTGGTCATGGTTTTTCCTGAATTTAGGGTTTTGAATTTGATGTGATAAAATGACATTTCTGAGGAGAATTCTCTGTTGGGATGGTGAATATCCTGTAATTTTGAGTTTTGGTGTCTTCTATGCCGAGATATTTGAGAGAAACGGGATTGTAATTAGGCAGCCTCATTAGCATAGCCTGCTGAGGAGATATTCTTGAATAACTTTTGTTGTGAAGGTCGTAGAGACTTGGAAAGGGCGTCTGTCTCTACCAAACGGGGTACTGCGGATCGATTGGTACCATCCCCGAGCTTCTAGGACCTTGGGAAGGGGTCGAACGAGCGAATCTGAAAAGTGGGCGGGGTTAGGTTTAGGCAAGGGGTGGTGTGGTTAGGGTAAGGGTCTAAGGAACCTGACTAGGCATAGAATCGAAGTCCAGAACCTCTGAATAAGAAAGTCGCTAAAACAGCTAGGGTTAAGGTAAGGATTAGGGATGAAAGCACATTGGAGAAGGAGATATTCTTGAATAACTTTTTTTCTGAAGGTCGTAGAGACTTGGAAAGTGGTTTCTATTGAACTAATGTGGGTCCTGCGGATCGATTGGTGCCATCCCCGAGCTCCTCCGACCTTCGGAAGGGGTCGAAGTAGCAAATGGCCGAAAACCCGAGGAGATATTCTTGAATAACTTTTTTTGTGAAGGTCGTAGAGAGTGGGAGAGGGCATTTGTTTCTGGCAAGTGGGGTATTGCGCATCGATTGGTACCATTTTCGAGCTTCTACGACCTTCGGAAGGGGTCGAACGCCCAAATCCCCAAAAGAGGGAGGGGCTAGTTCGGAATTTCTGATTTCTGGTGGAATTTGTGTCGATCTTACCTGCATTCTTACCTTTCAGGTTGAATGAAGAGGGGCCTGATGTGTGTCCAGACCACTGCCTCCTTGGCCCCCCATGATTGGGCCCCCAGAAGAGATGATTGGGCCCCCAGAAGAGCTCCTGTGCCCCATACACCGCACGGCCCAAGGAGATGCTTCACTGTCATTCTTCCAAGCGACTGATTTTGGATTTCTCCAAGATTTGTCTAATGAGCTGTTTGATCTGTGGGGCACTTGTCTTGTGTGTGAGTTCACCTTGGTCATGGTTTTTCCTGAATTTAGGGTTTTGAATTTGATGTGATAAAATGACATTTCTGAGGAGAATTCTCTGTTGGGATGGTGAATATCCTGTAATTTTGAGTTTTGGTGTCTTCTATGCCGAGATATTTGAGAGAAACGGGATTGTAATTAGGCAGCCTCATTAGCATAGCCTGCTGAGGAGATATTCTTGAATAACTTTTGTTGTGAAGGTCGTAGAGACTTGGAAAGGGCGTCTGTCTCTACCAAACGGGGTACTGCGGATCGATTGGTACCATCCCCGAGCTTCTAGGACCTTGGGAAGGGGTCGAACGAGCGAATCTGAAAAGTGGGCGGGGTTAGGTTTAGGCAAGGGGTGGTGTGGTTAGGGTAAGGGTCTAAGGAACCTGACTAGGCATAGAATCGAAGTCCAGAACCTCTGAATAAGAAAGTCGCTAAAACAGCTAGGGTTAAGGTAAGGATTAGGGATGAAAGCACATTGGAGAAGGAGATATTCTTGAATAACTTTTTTTCTGAAGGTCGTAGAGACTTGGAAAGTGGTTTCTATTGAACTAATGTGGGTCCTGCGGATCGATTGGTGCCATCCCCGAGCTCCTCCGACCTTCGGAAGGGGTCGAAGTAGCAAATGGCCGAAAACCCGAGGAGATATTCTTGAATAACTTTTTTTGTGAAGGTCGTAGAGAGTGGGAGAGGGCATTTGTTTCTGGCAAGTGGGGTATTGCGCATCGATTGGTACCATTTTCGAGCTTCTACGACCTTCGGAAGGGGTCGAACGCCCAAATCCCCAAAAGAGGGAGGGGCTAGTTCGGAATTTCTGATTTCTGGTGGAATTTGTGTCGATCTTACCTGCATTCTTACCTTTCAGGTTGAATGAAGAGGGGCCTGATGTGTGTCCAGACCACTGCCTCCTTGGCCCCCCATGATTGGGCCCCCAGAAGAGATGATTGGGCCCCCAGAAGAGCTCCTGTGCCCCATACACCGCACGGCCCAAGGAGATGCTTCACTGTCATTCTTCCAAGCGACTGATTTTGGATTTCTCCAAGATTTGTCTAATGAGCTGTTTGATCTGTGGGGCACTTGTCTTGTGTGTGAGTTCACCTTGGTCATGGTTTTTCCTGAATTTAGGGTTTTGAATTTGATGTGATAAAATGACATTTCTGAGGAGAATTCTCTGTTGGGATGGTGAATATCCTGTAATTTTGAGTTTTGGTGTCTTCTATGCCGAGATATTTGAGAGAAACGGGATTGTAATTAGGCAGCCTCATTAGCATAGCCTGCTGAGGAGATATTCTTGAATAACTTTTGTTGTGAAGGTCGTAGAGACTTGGAAAGGGCGTCTGTCTCTACCAAACGGGGTACTGCGGATCGATTGGTACCATCCCCGAGCTTCTAGGACCTTGGGAAGGGGTCGAACGAGCGAATCTGAAAAGTGGGCGGGGTTAGGTTTAGGCAAGGGGTGGTGTGGTTAGGGTAAGGGTCTAAGGAACCTGACTAGGCATAGAATCGAAGTCCAGAACCTCTGAATAAGGGTTAGGGTTAGGGTTAGGGTTAGGGTTAGGGTTAGGGTTAGGGTTAGGGTTAGGGTTAGGATTAGGGATGAAAGCACATTGGAGAAGGAGATATTCTTGAATAACTTTTTTTCTGAAGGTCGTAGAGACTTGGAAAGTGGTTTCTATTGAACTAATGTGGGTCCTGCGGATCGATTGGTGCCATCCCCGAGCTCCTCCGACCTTCGGAAGGGGTCGAAGTAGCAAATGGCCGAAAACCCGAGGAGATATTCTTGAATAACTTTTTTTGTGAAGGTCGTAGAGAGTGGGAGAGGGCATTTGTTAGGGTTAGGGTTAGGGTTAGGGTTAGGGTTAGGGTTAGGGTTAGGGTTAGGGTTAGGGTTAGGGTTAGGGTTAGGGTTAGGGTTAGGATTAGGGATGAAAGCACATTGGAGAAGGAGATATTCTTGAATAACTTTTTTTCTGAAGGTCGTAGAGACTTGGAAAGTGGTTTCTATTGAACTAATGTGGGTCCTGCGGATCGATTGGTGCCATCCCCGAGCTCCTACGACCTTCGGAAGGGGTCGAAGTAGCAAATGGCCGAAAAGCCGAGGAGATATTCTTGAATAACTTTTTTTGTGAAGGTCGTAGAGAGTGGGAGAGGGCATTTGTTTCTGGCAAGTGGGGTATTGCGCATCGATTGGTACCATTTTCGAGCTTCTACGACCTTCGGAAGGGGTCGAACGCCCAAATCCCCAAAAGTGGGAGGGGCTAGTTCGGAATTTGTGATTTCTGGTGGAATTTGTGTCGATCTTACCTGCATTCTTACCTTTCAGGTTGAATGAAGAGGGGCCTGATGTGTGTCCAGACCACTGCCTCCTTGGCCCCCCATGATTGGGCCCCCAGAAGAGATGATTGGGCCCCCAGAAGAGCTCCTGTGCCCCATACACCGCACGGCCCAAGGAGATGCTTCACTGTCATTCTTCCAAGCGACTGATTTTGGATTTCTCCATGATTTGTCTAATGAGCTGTTTGATCTGTGGGGAACTTGTCTTGTGTGTGAGTTCACCTTGGTCATGGTTTTTCCTGAATTTAGGGTTTTGAATTTGATGTGATAAAATGACATTTCTGAGGAGAATTCTCTGTTGGGATGGTGAATATCCTGTAATTTTGAGTTTTGGTGTCTTCTATGCCGAGATATTTGAGAGAAACGGGATTGTAATTAGGCAGCCTCATTAGCATAGCCTGCTGAGGAGATATTCTAGAATAACTTTTGCTGTGAAGGTCGTAGAGACTTGGAAAGGGCGTCTGTCTCTACTAAATGGGGTACTGCGGATCGATTGGTACCATCGCCGAGCTTCTAGGACCTTGGGAAGGGGTCGAACGAGCGAATCTGAAAAGTGGGCGGGGTTAGGTTTAGGCAAGGGGTGGTGTGGTTAGGGTAAGGGTCTAAGGAACCTGACTAGGCATAGAATCGAAGTCCAGAACCTCTGAATAAGAAAGTCGCTAAAACAGCTAGGGTTAAGGTAAGGATTAGGGATGAAAGCACATTGGAGAAGGAGATATTCTTGAATAACTTTTTTTCTGAAGGTCGTAGAGACTTGGAAAGTGGTTTCTATTGAACTAATGTGGGTCCTGCGGATCGATTGGTGCCATCCCCGAGCTCCTACGACCTTCGGAAGGGGTCGAAGTAGCAAATGGCCGAAAAGCCGAGGAGATATTCTTGAATAACTTTTTTTGTGAAGGTCGTAGAGAGTGGGAGAGGGCATTTGTTTCTGGCAAGTGGGGTATTGCGCATCGATTGGTACCATTTTCGAGCTTCTACGACCTTCGGAAGGGGTCGAACGCCCAAATCCCCAAAAGTGGGAGGGGCTAGTTCGGAATTTGTGATTTCTGGTGGAATTTGTGTCGATCTTACCTGCATTCTTACCTTTCAGGTTGAATGAAGAGGGGCCTGATGTGTGTCCAGACCACTGCCTCCTTGGCCCCCCATGATTGGGCCCCCAGAAGAGATGATTGGGCCCCCAGAAGAGCTCCTGTGCCCCATACACCGCACGGCCCAAGGAGATGCTTCACTGTCATTCTTCCAAGCGACTGATTTTGGATTTCTCCATGATTTGTCTAATGAGCTGTTTGATCTGTGGGGAACTTGTCTTGTGTGTGAGTTCACCTTGGTCATGGTTTTTCCTGAATTTAGGGTTTTGAATTTGATGTGATAAAATGACATTTCTGAGGAGAATTCTCTGTTGGGATGGTGAATATCCTGTAATTTTGAGTTTTGGTGTCTTCTATGCCGAGATATTTGAGAGAAACGGGATTGTAATTAGGCAGCCTCATTAGCATAGCCTGCTGAGGAGATATTCTAGAATAACTTTTGCTGTGAAGGTCGTAGAGACTTGGAAAGGGCGTCTGTCTCTACTAAATGGGGTACTGCGGATCGATTGGTACCATCGCCGAGCTTCTAGGACCTTGGGAAGGGGTCGAACGAGCGAATCTGAAAAGTGGGCGGGGTTAGGTTTAGGCAAGGGGTGGTGTGGTTAGGGTAAGGGTCTAAGGAACCTGACTAGGCATAGAATCGAAGTCCAGAACCTCTGAATAAGAAAGTCGCTAAAACAGCTAGGGTTAAGGTAAGGATTAGGGATGAAAGCACATTGGAGAAGGGTTAGGGTTAGGGTTAGGGTTAGGGTTAGGGTTAGGGTTAGGGTTAGGATTAGGGATGAAAGCACATTGGAGAAGGAGATATTCTTGAATAACTTTTTTTCTGAAGGTCGTAGAGACTTGGAAAGTGGTTTCTATTGAACTAATGTGGGTCCTGCGGATCGATTGGTGCCATCCCCGAGCTCCTACGACCTTCGGAAGGGGTCGAAGTAGCAAATGGCCGAAAAGCCGAGGAGATATTCTTGAATAACTTTTTTTGTGAAGGTCGTAGAGAGTGGGAGAGGGCATTTGTTTCTGGCAAGTGGGGTATTGCGCATCGATTGGTACCATTTTCGAGCTTCTACGACCTTCGGAAGGGTTAGGGTTAGGGTTAGGGTTAGGGTTAGGATTAGGGATGAAAGCACATTGGAGAAGGAGATATTCTTGAATAACTTTTTTTCTGAAGGTCGTAGAGACTTGGAAAGTGGTTTCTATTGAACTAATGTGGGTCCTGCGGATCGATTGGTTAGGGTTAGGGTTAGGATTAGGGATGAAAGCACATTGGAGAAGGAGATATTCTTGAATAACTTTTTTTCTGAAGGTCGTAGAGACTTGGAAAGTGGAATCTATTGAACTAATGTGGGTCCTGCGGATCGATTGGTGCCATCCCCGAGCTCCTACGACCTTCGGAAGGGGTCGAACGAGCGAATCTCAAAAGTGGGCGGGGTTAGGTTTAGGCAAGGGGTGGTGTGGTTAGGGTAAGGGTCTAAGGAACCTGACTAGGCATAGAATCGAAGTCCAGAACCTCTGAATAAGAAAGTCGCTAAAACAGCTAGGGTTAAGGTAAGGATTAGGGATGAAAGCACATTGGAGAAGGAGATATAGGGTTAGGGTTAGGGTTAGGGTTAGGATTAGGGATGAAAGCACATTGGAGAAGGAGATATTCTTGAATAACTTTTTTTCTGAAGGTCGTAGAGACTTGGAAAGTGGTTAGGGTTAGGGTTAGGGTTAGGGATGAAAGCACATTGGAGAAGGAGATATTCTTGAATAACTTTTTTTCTGAAGGTCGTAGAGACTTGGAAAGTGGTTTCTATTGGGTTAGGGTTAGGGTTAGGGTTAGGGTTAGGGATGAAAGCACATTGGAGAAGGAGATATTCTTGAATAACTTTTTTTCTGAAGGTCGTAGAGACTTGGAAAGTGGTTAGGGTTAGGGTTAGGGTTAGGGTTAGGGTTAGGGATGAAAGCACATTGGAGAAGGAGATATTCTTGAATAACTTTTTTTCTGAAGGTCGTAGAGACTTGGAAAGTGGTTTCTATTGAACTAATGTGGGTCCTGCGGATCGATTGGTGCCATCCCCGAGCTCCTACGACCTTCGGAAGGGGTCGAAGTAGCAAATGGCCGAAAACCCGAGGAGATATTCTTGAATAACTTTTTTTGTGAAGGTCGTAGAGAGTGGGAGAGGGCATTTGTTTCCGGTTAGGGTTAGGGTTAGGGTTAGGGTTAGGGTTAGGGATGAAAGCACATTGGAGAAGGAGATATTCTTGAATAACTTTTTTTCTGAAGGTCGTAGAGACTTGGAAAGTGGTTTCTATTGAACTAATGTGGGTTAGGGTTAGGGTTAGGGTTAGGGTTAGGGTTAGGGTTAGGGTTAGGGTTAGGGTTAGGGTTAGGGTTAGGGTTAGGGATGAAAGCACATTGGAGAAGGAGATATTCTTGAATAACTTTTTTTCTGAAGGTCGTAGAGACTTGGAAAGTGGTTTCTATTGAACTAATGTGGGTCCTGCGGATCGATTGGTGCCATCCCCGAGCTCCTACGACCTTCGGAAGGGGTCGAAGTAGCAAATGGCCGAAAAGCCGAGGAGATATTCTTGAATAACTTTTTTTGTGAAGGTCGTAGAGAGTGGGAGAGGGCATTTGTTTCTGGCAAGTGGGGTATTGCGCATCGATTGGTACCATTTTCGAGCTTCTACGACCTTCGGAAGGGGTCGAACGCCCAAATCCCCAAAAGTGGGAGGGGCTAGTTCGGAATTTGTGATTTCTGGTGGAATTTGTGTCGATCTTACCTGCATTCTTACCTTTCAGGTTGAATGAAGAGGGGCCTGATGTGTGTCCAGACCACTGCCTCCTTGGCCCCCCATGATTGGGCCCCCAGAAGAGATGATTGGGCCCCCAGAAGAGCTCCTGTGCCCCATACACCGCACGGCCCAAGGAGATGCTTCACTGTCATTCTTCCAAGCGACTGATTTTGGATTTCTCCATGATTTGTCTAATGAGCTGTTTGATCTGTGGGGAACTTGTCTTGTGTGTGAGTTCACCTTGGTCATGGTTTTTCCTGAATTTAGGGTTTTGAATTTGATGTGATAAAATGACATTTCTGAGGAGAATTCTCTGTTGGGATGGTGAATATCCTGTAATTTTGAGTTTTGGTGTCTTCTATGCCGAGATATTTGAGAGAAACGGGATTGTAATTAGGCAGCCTCATTAGCATAGCCTGCTGAGGAGATATTCTAGAATAACTTTTGCTGTGAAGGTCGTAGAGACTTGGAAAGGGCGTCTGTCTCTACTAAATGGGGTACTGCGGATCGATTGGTACCATCGCCGAGCTTCTAGGACCTTGGGAAGGGGTCGAACGAGCGAATCTGAAAAGTGGGCGGGGTTAGGTTTAGGCAAGGGGTGGTGTGGTTAGGGTAAGGGTCTAAGGAACCTGACTAGGCATAGAATCGAAGTCCAGAACCTCTGAATAAGAAAGTCGCTAAAACAGCTAGGGTTAAGGTAAGGATTAGGGATGAAAGCACATTGGAGAAGGGTTAGGGTTAGGGTTAGGGTTAGGGTTAGGGTTAGGGTTAGGGTTAGGATTAGGGATGAAAGCACATTGGAGAAGGAGATATTCTTGAATAACTTTTTTTCTGAAGGTCGTAGAGACTTGGAAAGTGGTTTCTATTGAACTAATGTGGGTCCTGCGGATCGATTGGTGCCATCCCCGAGCTCCTACGACCTTCGGAAGGGGTCGAAGTAGCAAATGGCCGAAAAGCCGAGGAGATATTCTTGAATAACTTTTTTTGTGAAGGTCGTAGAGAGTGGGAGAGGGCATTTGTTTCTGGCAAGTGGGGTATTGCGCATCGATTGGTACCATTTTCGAGCTTCTACGACCTTCGGAAGGGTTAGGGTTAGGGTTAGGGTTAGGGTTAGGATTAGGGATGAAAGCACATTGGAGAAGGAGATATTCTTGAATAACTTTTTTTCTGAAGGTCGTAGAGACTTGGAAAGTGGTTTCTATTGAACTAATGTGGGTCCTGCGGATCGATTGGTTAGGGTTAGGGTTAGGATTAGGGATGAAAGCACATTGGAGAAGGAGATATTCTTGAATAACTTTTTTTCTGAAGGTCGTAGAGACTTGGAAAGTGGAATCTATTGAACTAATGTGGGTCCTGCGGATCGATTGGTGCCATCCCCGAGCTCCTACGACCTTCGGAAGGGGTCGAACGAGCGAATCTCAAAAGTGGGCGGGGTTAGGTTTAGGCAAGGGGTGGTGTGGTTAGGGTAAGGGTCTAAGGAACCTGACTAGGCATAGAATCGAAGTCCAGAACCTCTGAATAAGAAAGTCGCTAAAACAGCTAGGGTTAAGGTAAGGATTAGGGATGAAAGCACATTGGAGAAGGAGATATAGGGTTAGGGTTAGGGTTAGGGTTAGGATTAGGGATGAAAGCACATTGGAGAAGGAGATATTCTTGAATAACTTTTTTTCTGAAGGTCGTAGAGACTTGGAAAGTGGTTAGGGTTAGGGTTAGGGTTAGGGATGAAAGCACATTGGAGAAGGAGATATTCTTGAATAACTTTTTTTCTGAAGGTCGTAGAGACTTGGAAAGTGGTTTCTATTGGGTTAGGGTTAGGGTTAGGGTTAGGGTTAGGGATGAAAGCACATTGGAGAAGGAGATATTCTTGAATAACTTTTTTTCTGAAGGTCGTAGAGACTTGGAAAGTGGTTAGGGTTAGGGTTAGGGTTAGGGTTAGGGTTAGGGATGAAAGCACATTGGAGAAGGAGATATTCTTGAATAACTTTTTTTCTGAAGGTCGTAGAGACTTGGAAAGTGGTTTCTATTGAACTAATGTGGGTCCTGCGGATCGATTGGTGCCATCCCCGAGCTCCTACGACCTTCGGAAGGGGTCGAAGTAGCAAATGGCCGAAAACCCGAGGAGATATTCTTGAATAACTTTTTTTGTGAAGGTCGTAGAGAGTGGGAGAGGGCATTTGTTTCCGGTTAGGGTTAGGGTTAGGGTTAGGGTTAGGGTTAGGGATGAAAGCACATTGGAGAAGGGTTAGGGTTAGGGTTAGGGTTAGGGTTAGGGTTAGGGTTAGGGTTAGGGTTAGGGTTAGGGTTAGGGTTAGGGTTAGGGTTAGGGTTAGGATTAGGGATGAAAGCACATTGGAGAAGGAGATATTCTTGAATAACTTTTTTTCTGAAGGTCGTAGAGACTTGGAAAGTGGTTTCTATTGAACTAATGTGGGTCCTGCGGATCGATTGGTGCCATCCCCGAGCTCCTCCGACCTTCGGAAGGGGTCGAAGTAGCAAATGGCCGAAAACCCGAGGAGATATTCTTGAATAACTTTTTTTGTGAAGGTCGTAGAGAGTGGGAGAGGGCATTTGTTTCTGGCAAGTGGGGTATTGCGCATCGATTGGTACCATTTTCGAGCTTCTACGACCTTCGGAAGGGGTCGAACGCCCAAATCCCCAAAAGAGGGAGGGGCTAGTTCGGAATTTCTGATTTCTGGTGGAATTTGTGTCGATCTTACCTGCATTCTTACCTTTCAGGTTGAATGAAGAGGGGCCTGATGTGTGTCCAGACCACTGCCTCCTTGGCCCCCCATGATTGGGCCCCCAGAAGAGATGATTGGGCCCCCAGAAGAGCTCCTGTGCCCCATACACCGCACGGCCCAAGGAGATGCTTCACTGTCATTCTTCCAAGCGACTGATTTTGGATTTCTCCAAGATTTGTCTAATGAGCTGTTTGATCTGTGGGGCACTTGTCTTGTGTGTGAGTTCACCTTGGTCATGGTTTTTCCTGAATTTAGGGTTTTGAATTTGATGTGATAAAATGACATTTCTGAGGAGAATTCTCTGTTGGGATGG
Organism: Pleuronectes platessa; assembly: GCF_947347685.1. NCBI lineage: Eukaryota > Metazoa > Chordata > Actinopteri > Pleuronectiformes > Pleuronectidae > Pleuronectes > Pleuronectes platessa. The sequence goes on from NW_026518999.1 coordinate 89,256, forward strand.
TGAATATCCTGTAATTTTGAGTTTTGGTGTCTTCTATGCCGAGATATTTGAGAGAAACGGGATTGTAATTAGGCAGCCTCATTAGCATAGCCTGCTGAGGAGATATTCTTGAATAACTTTTGTTGTGAAGGTCGTAGAGACTTGGAAAGGGCGTCTGTCTCTACCAAACGGGGTACTGCGGATCGATTGGTACCATCCCCGAGCTTCTAGGACCTTGGGAAGGGGTCGAACGAGCGAATCTGAAAAGTGGGCGGGGTTAGGTTTAGGCAAGGGGTGGTGTGGTTAGGGTAAGGGTCTAAGGAACCTGACTAGGCATAGAATCGAAGTCCAGAACCTCTGAATAAGAAAGTCGCTAAAACAGCTAGGGTTAAGGTAAGGATTAGGGATGAAAGCACATTGGAGAAGGAGATATTCTTGAATAACTTTTTTTCTGAAGGTCGTAGAGACTTGGAAAGTGGTTTCTATTGAACTAATGTGGGTCCTGCGGATCGATTGGTGCCATCCCCGAGCTCCTCCGACCTTCGGAAGGGGTCGAAGTAGCAAATGGCCGAAAACCCGAGGAGATATTCTTGAATAACTTTTTTTGTGAAGGTCGTAGAGAGTGGGAGAGGGCATTTGTTTCTGGCAAGTGGGGTATTGCGCATCGATTGGTACCATTTTCGAGCTTCTACGACCTTCGGAAGGGGTCGAACGCCCAAATCCCCAAAAGAGGGAGGGGCTAGTTCGGAATTTCTGATTTCTGGTGGAATTTGTGTCGATCTTACCTGCATTCTTACCTTTCAGGTTGAATGAAGAGGGGCCTGATGTGTGTCCAGACCACTGCCTCCTTGGCCCCCCATGATTGGGCCCCCAGAAGAGATGATTGGGCTAGGGTTAGGGTTAGGGTTAGGGTTAGGGTTAGGGTTAGGGTTAGGGTTAGGGTTAGGGTTAGGATTAGGGATGAAAGCACATTGGAGAAGGAGATATTCTTGAATAACTTTTTTTCTGAAGGTCGTAGAGACTTGGAAAGTGGTTTCTATTGAACTAATGTGGGTCCTGCGGATCGATTGGTGCCATCCCCGAGCTCCTCCGACCTTCGGAAGGGGTCGAAGTAGCAAATGGCCGAAAACCCGAGGAGATATTCTTGAATAACTTTTTTTGTGAAGGTCGTAGAGAGTGGGAGAGGGCATTTGTTTCTGGCAAGTGGGGTATTGCGCATCGATTGGTACCATTTTCGAGCTTCTACGACCTTCGGAAGGGGTCGAACGCCCAAATCCCCAAAAGAGGGAGGGGCTAGTTCGGAATTTCTGATTTCTGGTGGAATTTGTGTCGATCTTACCTGCATTCTTACCTTTCAGGTTGAATGAAGAGGGGCCTGATGTGTGTCCAGACCACTGCCTCCTTGGCCCCCCATGATTGGGCCCCCAGAAGAGATGATTGGGCCCCCAGAAGAGCTCCTGTGCCCCATACACCGCACGGCCCAAGGAGATGCTTCACTGTCATTCTTCCAAGCGACTGATTTTGGATTTCTCCAAGATTTGTCTAATGAGCTGTTTGATCTGTGGGGCACTTGTCTTGTGTGTGAGTTCACCTTGGTCATGGTTTTTCCTGAATTTAGGGTTTTGAATTTGATGTGATAAAATGACATTTCTGAGGAGAATTCTCTGTTGGGATGGTGAATATCCTGTAATTTTGAGTTTTGGTGTCTTCTATGCCGAGATATTTGAGAGAAACGGGATTGTAATTAGGCAGCCTCATTAGCATAGCCTGCTGAGGAGATATTCTTGAATAACTTTTGTTGTGAAGGTCGTAGAGACTTGGAAAGGGCGTCTGTCTCTACCAAACGGGGTACTGCGGATCGATTGGTACCATCCCCGAGCTTCTAGGACCTTGGGAAGGGGTCGAACGAGCGAATCTGAAAAGTGGGCGGGGTTAGGTTTAGGCAAGGGGTGGTGTGGTTAGGGTAAGGGTCTAAGGAACCTGACTAGGCATAGAATCGAAGTCCAGAACCTCTGAATAAGAAAGTCGCTAAAACAGCTAGGGTTAAGGTAAGGATTAGGGATGAAAGCACATTGGAGAAGGAGATATTCTTGAATAACTTTTTTTCTGAAGGTCGTAGAGACTTGGAAAGTGGTTTCTATTGAACTAATGTGGGTCCTGCGGATCGATTGGTGCCATCCCCGAGCTCCTCCGACCTTCGGAAGGGGTCGAAGTAGCAAATGGCCGAAAACCCGAGGAGATATTCTTGAATAACTTTTTTTGTGAAGGTCGTAGAGAGTGGGAGAGGGCATTTGTTTCTGGCAAGTGGGGTATTGCGCATCGATTGGTACCATTTTCGAGCTTCTACGACCTTCGGAAGGGGTCGAACGCCCAAATCCCCAAAAGAGGGAGGGGCTAGTTCGGAATTTCTGATTTCTGGTGGAATTTGTGTCGATCTTACCTGCATTCTTACCTTTCAGGTTGAATGAAGAGGGGCCTGATGTGTGTCCAGACCACTGCCTCCTTGGCCCCCCATGATTGGGCCCCCAGAAGAGATGATTGGGCCCCCAGAAGAGCTCCTGTGCCCCATACACCGCACGGCCCAAGGAGATGCTTCACTGTCATTCTTCCAAGCGACTGATTTTGGATTTCTCCAAGATTTGTCTAATGAGCTGTTTGATCTGTGGGGCACTTGTCTTGTGTGTGAGTTCACCTTGGTCATGGTTTTTCCTGAATTTAGGGTTTTGAATTTGATGTGATAAAATGACATTTCTGAGGAGAATTCTCTGTTGGGATGGTGAATATCCTGTAATTTTGAGTTTTGGTGTCTTCTATGCCGAGATATTTGAGAGAAACGGGATTGTAATTAGGCAGCCTCATTAGCATAGCCTGCTGAGGAGATATTCTTGAATAACTTTTGTTGTGAAGGTCGTAGAGACTTGGAAAGGGCGTCTGTCTCTACCAAACGGGGTACTGCGGATCGATTGGTACCATCCCCGAGCTTCTAGGACCTTGGGAAGGGGTCGAACGAGCGAATCTGAAAAGTGGGCGGGGTTAGGTTTAGGCAAGGGGTGGTGTGGTTAGGGTAAGGGTCTAAGGAACCTGACTAGGCATAGAATCGAAGTCCAGAACCTCTGAATAAGAAAGTCGCTAAAACAGCTAGGGTTAAGGTAAGGATTAGGGATGAAAGCACATTGGAGAAGGAGATATTCTTGAATAACTTTTTTTCTGAAGGTCGTAGAGACTTGGAAAGTGGTTTCTATTGAACTAATGTGGGTCCTGCGGATCGATTGGTGCCATCCCCGAGCTCCTCCGACCTTCGGAAGGGGTCGAAGTAGCAAATGGCCGAAAACCCGAGGAGATATTCTTGAATAACTTTTTTTGTGAAGGTCGTAGAGAGTGGGAGAGGGCATTTGTTTCTGGCAAGTGGGGTATTGCGCATCGATTGGTACCATTTTCGAGCTTCTACGACCTTCGGAAGGGGTCGAACGCCCAAATCCCCAAAAGAGGGAGGGGCTAGTTCGGAATTTCTGATTTCTGGTGGAATTTGTGTCGATCTTACCTGCATTCTTACCTTTCAGGTTGAATGAAGAGGGGCCTGATGTGTGTCCAGACCACTGCCTCCTTGGCCCCCCATGATTGGGCCCCCAGAAGAGATGATTGGGCCCCCAGAAGAGCTCCTGTGCCCCATACACCGCACGGCCCAAGGAGATGCTTCACTGTCATTCTTCCAAGCGACTGATTTTGGATTTCTCCAAGATTTGTCTAATGAGCTGTTTGATCTGTGGGGCACTTGTCTTGTGTGTGAGTTCACCTTGGTCATGGTTTTTCCTGAATTTAGGGTTTTGAATTTGATGTGATAAAATGACATTTCTGAGGAGAATTCTCTGTTGGGATGGTGAATATCCTGTAATTTTGAGTTTTGGTGTCTTCTATGCCGAGATATTTGAGAGAAACGGGATTGTAATTAGGCAGCCTCATTAGCATAGCCTGCTGAGGAGATATTCTTGAATAACTTTTGTTGTGAAGGTCGTAGAGACTTGGAAAGGGCGTCTGTCTCTACCAAACGGGGTACTGCGGATCGATTGGTACCATCCCCGAGCTTCTAGGACCTTGGGAAGGGGTCGAACGAGCGAATCTGAAAAGTGGGCGGGGTTAGGTTTAGGCAAGGGGTGGTGTGGTTAGGGTAAGGGTCTAAGGAACCTGACTAGGCATAGAATCGAAGTCCAGAACCTCTGAATAAGAAAGTCGCTAAAACAGCTAGGGTTAAGGTAAGGATTAGGGATGAAAGCACATTGGAGAAGGAGATATTCTTGAATAACTTTTTTTCTGAAGGTCGTAGAGACTTGGAAAGTGGTTTCTATTGAACTAATGTGGGTCCTGCGGATCGATTGGTGCCATCCCCGAGCTCCTCCGACCTTCGGAAGGGGTCGAAGTAGCAAATGGCCGAAAACCCGAGGAGATATTCTTGAATAACTTTTTTTGTGAAGGTCGTAGAGAGTGGGAGAGGGCATTTGTTTCTGGCAAGTGGGGTATTGCGCATCGATTGGTACCATTTTCGAGCTTCTACGACCTTCGGAAGGGGTCGAACGCCCAAATCCCCAAAAGAGGGAGGGGCTAGTTCGGAATTTCTGATTTCTGGTGGAATTTGTGTCGATCTTACCTGCATTCTTACCTTTCAGGTTGAATGAAGAGGGGCCTGATGTGTGTCCAGACCACTGCCTCCTTGGCCCCCCATGATTGGGCCCCCAGAAGAGATGATTGGGCCCCCAGAAGAGCTCCTGTGCCCCATACACCGCACGGCCCAAGGAGATGCTTCACTGTCATTCTTCCAAGCGACTGATTTTGGATTTCTCCAAGATTTGTCTAATGAGCTGTTTGATCTGTGGGGCACTTGTCTTGTGTGTGAGTTCACCTTGGTCATGGTTTTTCCTGAATTTAGGGTTTTGAATTTGATGTGATAAAATGACATTTCTGAGGAGAATTCTCTGTTGGGATGGTGAATATCCTGTAATTTTGAGTTTTGGTGTCTTCTATGCCGAGATATTTGAGAGAAACGGGATTGTAATTAGGCAGCCTCATTAGCATAGCCTGCTGAGGAGATATTCTTGAATAACTTTTGTTGTGAAGGTCGTAGAGACTTGGAAAGGGCGTCTGTCTCTACCAAACGGGGTACTGCGGATCGATTGGTACCATCCCCGAGCTTCTAGGACCTTGGGAAGGGGTCGAACGAGCGAATCTGAAAAGTGGGCGGGGTTAGGTTTAGGCAAGGGGTGGTGTGGTTAGGGTAAGGGTCTAAGGAACCTGACTAGGCATAGAATCGAAGTCCAGAACCTCTGAATAAGAAAGTCGCTAAAACAGCTAGGGTTAAGGTAAGGATTAGGGATGAAAGCACATTGGAGAAGGAGATATTCTTGAATAACTTTTTTTCTGAAGGTCGTAGAGACTTGGAAAGTGGTTTCTATTGAACTAATGTGGGTCCTGCGGATCGATTGGTGCCATCCCCGAGCTCCTCCGACCTTCGGAAGGGGTCGAAGTAGCAAATGGCCGAAAACCCGAGGAGATATTCTTGAATAACTTTTTTTGTGAAGGTCGTAGAGAGTGGGAGAGGGCATTTGTTTCTGGCAAGTGGGGTATTGCGCATCGATTGGTACCATTTTCGAGCTTCTACGACCTTCGGAAGGGGTCGAACGCCCAAATCCCCAAAAGAGGGAGGGGCTAGTTCGGAATTTCTGATTTCTGGTGGAATTTGTGTCGATCTTACCTGCATTCTTACCTTTCAGGTTGAATGAAGAGGGGCCTGATGTGTGTCCAGACCACTGCCTCCTTGGCCCCCCATGATTGGGCCCCCAGAAGAGATGATTGGGCCCCCAGAAGAGCTCCTGTGCCCCATACACCGCACGGCCCAAGGAGATGCTTCACTGTCATTCTTCCAAGCGACTGATTTTGGATTTCTCCAAGATTTGTCTAATGAGCTGTTTGATCTGTGGGGCACTTGTCTTGTGTGTGAGTTCACCTTGGTCATGGTTTTTCCTGAATTTAGGGTTTTGAATTTGATGTGATAAAATGACATTTCTGAGGAGAATTCTCTGTTGGGATGGTGAATATCCTGTAATTTTGAGTTTTGGTGTCTTCTATGCCGAGATATTTGAGAGAAACGGGATTGTAATTAGGCAGCCTCATTAGCATAGCCTGCTGAGGAGATATTCTTGAATAACTTTTGTTGTGAAGGTCGTAGAGACTTGGAAAGGGCGTCTGTCTCTACCAAACGGGGTACTGCGGATCGATTGGTACCATCCCCGAGCTTCTAGGACCTTGGGAAGGGGTCGAACGAGCGAATCTGAAAAGTGGGCGGGGTTAGGTTTAGGCAAGGGGTGGTGTGGTTAGGGTAAGGGTCTAAGGAACCTGACTAGGCATAGAATCGAAGTCCAGAACCTCTGAATAAGAAAGTCGCTAAAACAGCTAGGGTTAAGGTAAGGATTAGGGATGAAAGCACATTGGAGAAGGAGATATTCTTGAATAACTTTTTTTCTGAAGGTCGTAGAGACTTGGAAAGTGGTTTCTATTGAACTAATGTGGGTCCTGCGGATCGATTGGTGCCATCCCCGAGCTCCTCCGACCTTCGGAAGGGGTCGAAGTAGCAAATGGCCGAAAACCCGAGGAGATATTCTTGAATAACTTTTTTTGTGAAGGTCGTAGAGAGTGGGAGAGGGCATTTGTTTCTGGCAAGTGGGGTATTGCGCATCGATTGGTACCATTTTCGAGCTTCTACGACCTTCGGAAGGGGTCGAACGCCCAAATCCCCAAAAGTGGGAGGGGCTAGTTGGGAATTTCTGATTTCTGGTGGAATTTGTGTCGATCTTACCTGCATTCTTACCTTTCAGGTTGAATGAAGAGGGGCCTGATGTGTGTCCAGACCACTGCCTCCTTGGCCCCCCATGATTGGGCCCCCAGAAGAGATGATTGGGCCCCCAGAAGAGCTCCTGTGCCCCATACACCGCACGGCCCAAGGAGATGCTTCACTGTCATTCTTCCAAGCGACTGATTTTGGATTTCTCCAAGATTTGTCTAATGAGCTGTTTGATCTGTGGGGCACTTGTCTTGTGTGTGAGTTCACCTTGGTCATGGTTTTTCCTGAATTTAGGGTTTTGAATTTGATGTGATAAAATGACATTTCTGAGGAGAATTCTCTGTTGGGATGGTGAATATCCTGTAATTTTGAGTTTTGGTGTCTTCTATGCCGAGATATTTGAGAGAAACGGGATTGTAATTAGGCCGCCTCATTAGCATAGCCTGCTGAGGAGATATTCTTGAATAACTTTTGTTGTGAAGGTCGTAGAGACTTGGAAAGGGCGTCTGTCTCTACCAAACGGGGTACTGCGGATCGATTGGTACCATCCCCGAGCTTCTAGGACCTTGGGAAGGGGTCGAACGAGCGAATCTGAAAAGTGGGCGGGGTTAGGTTTAGGCAAGGGGTGGTGTGGTTAGGGTAAGGGTCTAAGGAACCTGACTAGGGTTAGGGTTAGGGTTAGGGTTAGGGTTAGGGATGAAAGCACAGGGTTAGGGTTAGGGTTAGGGTTAGGGTTAGGGTTAGGGTTAGGGTTAGGGTTAGGATTAGGGATGAAAGCACATTGGAGAAGGAGATATTCTTGAATAACTTTTTTTCTGAAGGTCGTAGAGACTTGGAAAGTGGTTTCTATTGAACTAATGTGGGTCCTGCGGATCGATTGGTGCCATCCCCGAGCTCCTCCGACCTTCGGAAGGGGTCGAAGTAGCAAATGGCCGAAAACCCGAGGAGATATTCTTGAATAACTTTTTTTGTGAAGGTCGTAGAGAGTGGGAGAGGGCATTTGTTTCTGGCAAGTGGGGTATTGCGCATCGATTGGTACCATTTTCGAGCTTCTACGACCTTCGGAAGGGGTCGAACGCCCAAATCCCCAAAAGAGGGAGGGGCTAGTTCGGAATTTCTGATTTCTGGTGGAATTTGTGTCGATCTTACCTGCATTCTTACCTTTCAGGTTGAATGAAGAGGGGCCTGATGTGTGTCCAGACCACTGCCTCCTTGGCCCCCCATGATTGGGCCCCCAGAAGAGATGATTGGGCCCCCAGAAGAGCTCCTGTGCCCCATACACCGCACGGCCCAAGGAGATGCTTCACTGTCATTCTTCCAAGCGACTGATTTTGGATTTCTCCAAGATTTGTCTAATGAGCTGTTTGATCTGTGGGGCACTTGTCTTGTGTGTGAGTTCACCTTGGTCATGGTTTTTCCTGAATTTAGGGTTTTGAATTTGATGTGATAAAATGACATTTCTGAGGAGAATTCTCTGTTGGGATGGTGAATATCCTGTAATTTTGAGTTTTGGTGTCTTCTATGCCGAGATATTTGAGAGAAACGGGATTGTAATTAGGCAGCCTCATTAGCATAGCCTGCTGAGGAGATATTCTTGAATAACTTTTGTTGTGAAGGTCGTAGAGACTTGGAAAGGGCGTCTGTCTCTACCAAACGGGGTACTGCGGATCGATTGGTACCATCCCCGAGCTTCTAGGACCTTGGGAAGGGGTCGAACGAGCGAATCTGAAAAGTGGGCGGGGTTAGGTTTAGGCAAGGGGTGGTGTGGTTAGGGTAAGGGTCTAAGGAACCTGACTAGGCATAGAATCGAAGTCCAGAACCTCTGAATAAGAAAGTCGCTAAAACAGCTAGGGTTAAGGTAAGGATTAGGGATGAAAGCACATTGGAGAAGGAGATATTCTTGAATAACTTTTTTTCTGAAGGTCGTAGAGACTTGGAAAGTGGTTTCTATTGAACTAATGTGGGTCCTGCGGATCGATTGGTGCCATCCCCGAGCTCCTCCGACCTTCGGAAGGGGTCGAAGTAGCAAATGGCCGAAAACCCGAGGAGATATTCTTGAATAACTTTTTTTGTGAAGGTCGTAGAGAGTGGGAGAGGGCATTTGTTTCTGGCAAGTGGGGTATTGCGCATCGATTGGTACCATTTTCGAGCTTCTACGACCTTCGGAAGGGGTCGAACGCCCAAATCCCCAAAAGAGGGAGGGGCTAGTTCGGAATTTCTGATTTCTGGTGGAATTTGTGTCGATCTTACCTGCATTCTTACCTTTCAGGTTGAATGAAGAGGGGCCTGATGTGTGTCCAGACCACTGCCTCCTTGGCCCCCCATGATTGGGCCCCCAGAAGAGATGATTGGGCCCCCAGAAGAGCTCCTGTGCCCCATACACCGCACGGCCCAAGGAGATGCTTCACTGTCATTCTTCCAAGCGACTGATTTTGGATTTCTCCAAGATTTGTCTAATGAGCTGTTTGATCTGTGGGGCACTTGTCTTGTGTGTGAGTTCACCTTGGTCATGGTTTTTCCTGAATTTAGGGTTTTGAATTTGATGTGATAAAATGACATTTCTGAGGAGAATTCTCTGTTGGGATGGTGAATATCCTGTAATTTTGAGTTTTGGTGTCTTCTATGCCGAGATATTTGAGAGAAACGGGATTGTAATTAGGCAGCCTCATTAGCATAGCCTGCTGAGGAGATATTCTTGAATAACTTTTGTTGTGAAGGTCGTAGAGACTTGGAAAGGGCGTCTGTCTCTACCAAACGGGGTACTGCGGATCGATTGGTACCATCCCCGAGCTTCTAGGACCTTGGGAAGGGGTCGAACGAGCGAATCTGAAAAGTGGGCGGGGTTAGGTTTAGGCAAGGGGTGGTGTGGTTAGGGTAAGGGTCTAAGGAACCTGACTAGGCATAGAATCGAAGTCCAGAACCTCTGAATAAGAAAGTCGCTAAAACAGCTAGGGTTAAGGTAAGGATTAGGGATGAAAGCACATTGGAGAAGGAGATATTCTTGAATAACTTTTTTTCTGAAGGTCGTAGAGACTTGGAAAGTGGTTTCTATTGAACTAATGTGGGTCCTGCGGATCGATTGGTGCCATCCCCGAGCTCCTCCGACCTTCGGAAGGGGTCGAAGTAGCAAATGGCCGAAAACCCGAGGAGATATTCTTGAATAACTTTTTTTGTGAAGGTCGTAGAGAGTGGGAGAGGGCATTTGTTTCTGGCAAGTGGGGTATTGCGCATCGATTGGTACCATTTTCGAGCTTCTACGACCTTCGGAAGGGGTCGAACGCCCAAATCCCCAAAAGAGGGAGGGGCTAGTTCGGAATTTCTGATTTCTGGTGGAATTTGTGTCGATCTTACCTGCATTCTTACCTTTCAGGTTGAATGAAGAGGGGCCTGATGTGTGTCCAGACCACTGCCTCCTTGGCCCCCCATGATTGGGCCCCCAGAAGAGATGATTGGGCCCCCAGAAGAGCTCCTGTGCCCCATACACCGCACGGCCCAAGGAGATGCTTCACTGTCATTCTTCCAAGCGACTGATTTTGGATTTCTCCAAGATTTGTCTAATGAGCTGTTTGATCTGTGGGGCACTTGTCTTGTGTGTGAGTTCACCTTGGTCATGGTTTTTCCTGAATTTAGGGTTTTGAATTTGATGTGATAAAATGACATTTCTGAGGAGAATTCTCTGTTGGGATGGTGAATATCCTGGGTTAGGGTTAGGGTTAGGGTTAGGGTTAGGGTTAGGGTTAGGGTTAGGGTTAGGGTTAGGGTTAGGGTTAGGGTTAGGGTTAGGGTTAGGGTTAGGGTTAGGATTAGGGATGAAAGCACATTGGAGAAGGAGATATTCTTGAATAACTTTTTTTCTGAAGGTCGTAGAGACTTGGAAAGTGGTTTCTATTGAACTAATGTGGGTCCTGCGGATCGATTGGTGCCATCCCCGAGCTCCTCCGACCTTCGGAAGGGGTCGAAGTAGCAAATGGCCGAAAACCCGAGGAGATATTCTTGAATAACTTTTTTTGTGAAGGTCGTAGAGAGTGGGAGAGGGCATTTGTTTCTGGCAAGTGGGGTATTGCGCATCGATTGGTACCATTTTCGAGCTTCTACGACCTTCGGAAGGGGTCGAACGCCCAAATCCCCAAAAGTGGGAGGGGCTAGTTGGGAATTTCTGATTTCTGGTGGAATTTGTGTCGATCTTACCTGCATTCTTACCTTTCAGGTTGAATGAAGAGGGGCCTGATGTGTGTCCAGACCACTGCCTCCTTGGCCCCCCATGATTGGGCCCCCAGAAGAGATGATTGGGCCCCCAGAAGAGCTCCTGTGCCCCATACACCGCACGGCCCAAGGAGATGCTTCACTGTCATTCTTCCAAGCGACTGATTTTGGATTTCTCCAAGATTTGTCTAATGAGCTGTTTGATCTGTGGGGCACTTGTCTTGTGTGTGAGTTCACCTTGGTCATGGTTTTTCCTGAATTTAGGGTTTTGAATTTGATGTGATAAAATGACATTTCTGAGGAGAATTCTCTGTTGGGATGGTGAATATCCTGTAATTTTGAGTTTTGGTGTCTTCTATGCCGAGATATTTGAGAGAAACGGGATTGTAATTAGGCCGCCTCATTAGCATAGCCTGCTGAGGAGATATTCTTGAATAACTTTTGTTGTGAAGGTCGTAGAGACTTGGAAAGGGCGTCTGTCTCTACCAAACGGGGTACTGCGGATCGATTGGTACCATCCCCGAGCTTCTAGGACCTTGGGAAGGGGTCGAACGAGCGAATCTGAAAAGTGGGCGGGGTTAGGTTTAGGCAAGGGGTGGTGTGGTTAGGGTAAGGGTCTAAGGAACCTGACTAGGGTTAGGGTTAGGGTTAGGGTTAGGGTTAGGGATGAAAGCACAGGGTTAGGGTTAGGGTTAGGGTTAGGGTTAGGGTTAGGGTTAGGGTTAGGGTTAGGGTTAGGATTAGGGATGAAAGCACATTGGAGAAGGAGATATTCTTGAATAACTTTTTTTCTGAAGGTCGTAGAGACTTGGAAAGTGGTTTCTATTGAACTAATGTGGGTCCTGCGGATCGATTGGTGCCATCCCCGAGCTCCTCCGACCTTCGGAAGGGGTCGAAGTAGCAAATGGCCGAAAACCCGAGGAGATATTCTTGAATAACTTTTTTTGTGAAGGTCGTAGAGAGTGGGAGAGGGCATTTGTTTCTGGCAAGTGGGGTATTGCGCATCGATTGGTACCATTTTCGAGCTTCTACGACCTTCGGAAGGGGTCGAACGCCCAAATCCCCAAAAGAGGGAGGGGCTAGTTCGGAATTTCTGATTTCTGGTGGAATTTGTGTCGATCTTACCTGCATTCTTACCTTTCAGGTTGAATGAAGAGGGGCCTGATGTGTGTCCAGACCACTGCCTCCTTGGCCCCCCATGATTGGGCCCCCAGAAGAGATGATTGGGCCCCCAGAAGAGCTCCTGTGCCCCATACACCGCACGGCCCAAGGAGATGCTTCACTGTCATTCTTCCAAGCGACTGATTTTGGATTTCTCCAAGATTTGTCTAATGAGCTGTTTGATCTGTGGGGCACTTGTCTTGTGTGTGAGTTCACCTTGGTCATGGTTTTTCCTGAATTTAGGGTTTTGAATTTGATGTGATAAAATGACATTTCTGAGGAGAATTCTCTGTTGGGATGGTGAATATCCTGTAATTTTGAGTTTTGGTGTCTTCTATGCCGAGATATTTGAGAGAAACGGGATTGTAATTAGGCAGCCTCATTAGCATAGCCTGCTGAGGAGATATTCTTGAATAACTTTTGTTGTGAAGGTCGTAGAGACTTGGAAAGGGCGTCTGTCTCTACCAAACGGGGTACTGCGGATCGATTGGTACCATCCCCGAGCTTCTAGGACCTTGGGAAGGGGTCGAACGAGCGAATCTGAAAAGTGGGCGGGGTTAGGTTTAGGCAAGGGGTGGTGTGGTTAGGGTAAGGGTCTAAGGAACCTGACTAGGCATAGAATCGAAGTCCAGAACCTCTGAATAAGAAAGTCGCTAAAACAGCTAGGGTTAAGGTAAGGATTAGGGATGAAAGCACATTGGAGAAGGAGATATTCTTGAATAACTTTTTTTCTGAAGGTCGTAGAGACTTGGAAAGTGGTTTCTATTGAACTAATGTGGGTCCTGCGGATCGATTGGTGCCATCCCCGAGCTCCTCCGACCTTCGGAAGGGGTCGAAGTAGCAAATGGCCGAAAACCCGAGGAGATATTCTTGAATAACTTTTTTTGTGAAGGTCGTAGAGAGTGGGAGAGGGCATTTGTTTCTGGCAAGTGGGGTATTGCGCATCGATTGGTACCATTTTCGAGCTTCTACGACCTTCGGAAGGGGTCGAACGCCCAAATCCCCAAAAGAGGGAGGGGCTAGTTCGGAATTTCTGATTTCTGGTGGAATTTGTGTCGATCTTACCTGCATTCTTACCTTTCAGGTTGAATGAAGAGGGGCCTGATGTGTGTCCAGACCACTGCCTCCTTGGCCCCCCATGATTGGGCCCCCAGAAGAGATGATTGGGCCCCCAGAAGAGCTCCTGTGCCCCATACACCGCACGGCCCAAGGAGATGCTTCACTGTCATTCTTCCAAGCGACTGATTTTGGATTTCTCCAAGATTTGTCTAATGAGCTGTTTGATCTGTGGGGCACTTGTCTTGTGTGTGAGTTCACCTTGGTCATGGTTTTTCCTGAATTTAGGGTTTTGAATTTGATGTGATAAAATGACATTTCTGAGGAGAATTCTCTGTTGGGATGGTGAATATCCTGTAATTTTGAGTTTTGGTGTCTTCTATGCCGAGATATTTGAGAGAAACGGGATTGTAATTAGGCAGCCTCATTAGCATAGCCTGCTGAGGAGATATTCTTGAATAACTTTTGTTGTGAAGGTCGTAGAGACTTGGAAAGGGCGTCTGTCTCTACCAAACGGGGTACTGCGGATCGATTGGTACCATCCCCGAGCTTCTAGGACCTTGGGAAGGGGTCGAACGAGCGAATCTGAAAAGTGGGCGGGGTTAGGTTTAGGCAAGGGGTGGTGTGGTTAGGGTAAGGGTCTAAGGAACCTGACTAGGCATAGAATCGAAGTCCAGAACCTCTGAATAAGAAAGTCGCTAAAACAGCTAGGGTTAAGGTAAGGATTAGGGATGAAAGCACATTGGAGAAGGAGATATTCTTGAATAACTTTTTTTCTGAAGGTCGTAGAGACTTGGAAAGTGGTTTCTATTGAACTAATGTGGGTCCTGCGGATCGATTGGTGCCATCCCCGAGCTCCTCCGACCTTCGGAAGGGGTCGAAGTAGCAAATGGCCGAAAACCCGAGGAGATATTCTTGAATAACTTTTTTTGTGAAGGTCGTAGAGAGTGGGAGAGGGCATTTGTTTCTGGCAAGTGGGGTATTGCGCATCGATTGGTACCATTTTCGAGCTTCTACGACCTTCGGAAGGGGTCGAACGCCCAAATCCCCAAAAGAGGGAGGGGCTAGTTCGGAATTTCTGATTTCTGGTGGAATTTGTGTCGATCTTACCTGCATTCTTACCTTTCAGGTTGAATGAAGAGGGGCCTGGGTTAGGGTTAGGGTTAGGGTTAGGGTTAGGGTTAGGGTTAGGGGTTAGGGGTTAGGGGTTAGGGTTAGGGGTTAGGGGTTAGGGTTAGGGTTAGGGTTAGGGTTAGGGTTAGGGTTAGGGTTAGGGTTAGGGTTAGGGTTAGGGTTAGGGTTAGGGTTAGGGTTAGGGTTAGGGTTAGGGTTAGGGTTAGGGTTAGGGTTAGGGTTAGGGTTAGGGTTAGGGTTAGGGTTAGGGTTAGGGTTAGGGTTAGGGTTAGGGTTAGGGTTAGGGTTAGGGTTAGGGTTAGGGTTAGGGTTAGGGTTAGGGTTAGGGTTAGGGTTAGGGTTAGGATTAGGGATGAAAGCACATTGGAGAAGGAGATATTCTTGAATAACTTTTTTTCTGAAGGTCGTAGAGACTTGGAAAGTGGTTTCTATTGAACTAATGTGGGTCCTGCGGATCGATTGGTGCCATCCCCGAGCTCCTACGACCTTCGGAAGGGGTCGAAGTAGCAAATGGCCGAAAAGCCGAGGAGATATTCTTGAATAACTTTTTTTGTGAAGGTCGTAGAGAGTGGGAGAGGGCATTTGTTTCTGGCAAGTGGGGTATTGCGCATCGATTGGTACCATTTTCGAGCTTCTACGACCTTCGGAAGGGGTCGAACGCCCAAATCCCCAAAAGTGGGCGGGGCTAGTTCGGAATTTCTGATTTCTGGTGGAATTTCTGTGGATCTTACCTGCATTCTTACCTTTCAGGCTGAATGAAGAGGGGCCTGATGTGTGTCCAGACCACTGCATCTCCTTGGCCCCCCATGATTGGGCCCCCAGAAGAGATGATTGGGCCCCCAGAAGAGCTCCTGTGCCCCATACACCGCACGGCCCAAGGAGATGCTTCACTCTCATTCTTCCAAGCGACTGATTTTGGATTTCTCCAAGATTTGTCTAATGAGCTGTTTGATCTGTGGGGCACTTGTCTTGTGTGTGAGTTCACCTTGGTCATGGTTTTTCCTGAATTTAGGGTTTTGAATTTGATGTGATAAAATGACATTTCTGAGGAGAATTCTCTCTTGGGATGGTAAATATCCTGTAATTTTGAGTTTTGGTGTCTTCTATGCCGAGATATTTGAGAGAAACGGGATTGTAATTAGGCCGCCTCATTAGCATAGCCTGCTGAGGAGATATTCTTGAATAACTTTTGTTGTGAAGGTCGTAGAGACTTGGAAAGGGCGTCTGTCTGTACTAAATGGGGTACTGCGGATCGATTGGTACCATCGCCGAGCTTCTAGGACCTTGGGAAGGGGTCGAACGAGCGAATCTGAAAAGTGGGCGGGGTTAGGTTTAGGCAAGGGGTGGTGTGGTTAGGGTAAGGGTCTAAGGAACCTGACTAGGCATAGAATCGAAGTCCAGAACCTCTGAATAAGAAAGTCGCTAAAACAGCTAGGGTTAAGGTAAGGATTAGGGATGAAAGCACATTGGAGAAGGAGATATTCTTGAATAACTTTTTTTCTGAAGGTCGTAGAGACTTGGAAAGTGGTTTCTATTGAACTAATGTGGGTCCTGCGGATCGATTGGTGCCATCCCCGAGCTCCTACGACCTTCGGAAGGGGTCGAAGTAGCAAATGGCCGAAAAGCCGAGGAGATATTCTTGAATAACTTTTTTTGTGAAGGTCGTAGAGAGTGGGAGAGGGCATTTGTTTCTGGCAAGTGGGGTATTGCGCATCGATTGGTACCATTTTCGAGCTTCTACGACCTTCGGAAGGGGTCGAACGCCCAAATCCCCAAAAGTGGGCGGGGCTAGTTCGGAATTTCTGATTTCTGGTGGAATTTCTGTGGATCTTACCTGCATTCTTACCTTTCAGGCTGAATGAAGAGGGGCCTGATGTGTGTCCAGACCACTGCATCTCCTTGGCCCCCCATGATTGGGCCCCCAGAAGAGATGATTGGGCCCCCAGAAGAGCTCCTGTGCCCCATACACCGCACGGCCCAAGGAGATGCTTCACTCTCATTCTTCCAAGCGACTGATTTTGGATTTCTCCAAGATTTGTCTAATGAGCTGTTTGATCTGTGGGGCACTTGTCTTGTGTGTGAGTTCACCTTGGTCATGGTTTTTCCTGAATTTAGGGTTTTGAATTTGATGTGATAAAATGACATTTCTGAGGAGAATTCTCTCTTGGGATGGTAAATATCCTGTAATTTTGAGTTTTGGTGTCTTCTATGCCGAGATATTTGAGAGAAACGGGATTGTAATTAGGCCGCCTCATTAGCATAGCCTGCTGAGGAGATATTCTTGAATAACTTTTGTTGTGAAGGTCGTAGAGACTTGGAAAGGGCGTCTGTCTGTACTAAATGGGGTACTGCGGATCGATTGGTACCATCGCCGAGCTTCTAGGACCTTGGGAAGGGGTCGAACGAGCGAATCTGAAAAGTGGGCGGGGTTAGGTTTAGGCAAGGGGTGGTGTGGTTAGGGTAAGGGTCTAAGGAACCTGACTAGGCATAGAATCGAAGTCCAGAACCTCTGAATAAGAAAGTCGCTAAAACAGCTAGGGTTAAGGTAAGGATTAGGGATGAAAGCACATTGGAGAAGGAGATATTCTTGAATAACTTTTTTTCTGAAGGTCGTAGAGACTTGGAAAGTGGTTTCTATTGAACTAATGTGGGTCCTGCGGATCGATTGGTGCCATCCCCGAGCTCCTACGACCTTCGGAAGGGGTCGAAGTAGCAAATGGCCGAAAAGCCGAGGAGATATTCTTGAATAACTTTTTTTGTGAAGGTCGTAGAGAGTGGGAGAGGGCATTTGTTTCTGGCAAGTGGGGTATTGCGCATCGATTGGTACCATTTTCGAGCTTCTACGACCTTCGGAAGGGGTCGAACGCCCAAATCCCCAAAAGTGGGCGGGGCTAGTTCGGAATTTCTGATTTCTGGTGGAATTTCTGTGGATCTTACCTGCATTCTTACCTTTCAGGCTGAATGAAGAGGGGCCTGATGTGTGTCCAGACCACTGCATCTCCTTGGCCCCCCATGATTGGGCCCCCAGAAGAGATGATTGGGCCCCCAGAAGAGCTCCTGTGCCCCATACACCGCACGGCCCAAGGAGATGCTTCACTCTCATTCTTCCAAGCGACTGATTTTGGATTTCTCCAAGATTTGTCTAATGAGCTGTTTGATCTGTGGGGCACTTGTCTTGTGTGTGAGTTCACCTTGGTCATGGTTTTTCCTGAATTTAGGGTTTTGAATTTGATGTGATAAAATGACATTTCTGAGGAGAATTCTCTCTTGGGATGGTAAATATCCTGTAATTTTGAGTTTTGGTGTCTTCTATGCCGAGATATTTGAGAGAAACGGGATTGTAATTAGGCCGCCTCATTAGCATAGCCTGCTGAGGAGATATTCTTGAATAACTTTTGTTGTGAAGGTCGTAGAGACTTGGAAAGGGCGTCTGTCTGTACTAAATGGGGTACTGCGGATCGATTGGTACCATCGCCGAGCTTCTAGGACCTTGGGAAGGGGTCGAACGAGCGAATCTGAAAAGTGGGCGGGGTTAGGTTTAGGCAAGGGGTGGTGTGGTTAGGGTAAGGGTCTAAGGAACCTGACTAGGCATATAATCGAAGTCCAGAACCTCTGAATAAGAAAGTCGCTAAAACAGCTAGGGTTAAGGTAAGGATTAGGGATGAAAGCACATTGGAGAAGGAGATATTCTTGAATAACTTTTTTTCTGAAGGTCGTAGAGACTTGGAAAGTGGTTTCTATTGAACTAATGTGGGTCCTGCGGATCGATTGGTGCCATCCCCGAGCTCCTACGACCTTCGGAAGGGGTCGAAGTAGCAAATGGCCGAAAAGCCGAGGAGATATTCTTGAATAACTTTTTTTGTGAAGGTCGTAGAGAGTGGGAGAGGGCATTTGTTTCTGGCAAGTGGGGTATTGCGCATCGATTGGTACCATTTTCGAGCTTCTACGACCTTCGGAAGGGGTCGAACGCCCAAATCCCCAAAAGTGGGCGGGGCTAGTTCGGAATTTCTGATTTCTGGTGGAATTTCTGTGGATCTTACCTGCATTCTTACCTTTCAGGCTGAATGAAGAGGGGCCTGATGTGTGTCCAGACCACTGCATCTCCTTGGCCCCCCATGATTGGGCCCCCAGAAGAGATGATTGGGCCCCCAGAAGAGCTCCTGTGCCCCATACACCGCACGGCCCAAGGAGATGCTTCACTCTCATTCTTCCAAGCGACTGATTTTGGATTTCTCCAAGATTTGTCTAATGAGCTGTTTGATCTGTGGGGCACTTGTCTTGTGTGTGAGTTCACCTTGGTCATGGTTTTTCCTGAATTTAGGGTTTTGAATTTGATGTGATAAAATGACATTTCTGAGGAGAATTCTCTCTTGGGATGGTAAATATCCTGTAATTTTGAGTTTTGGTGTCTTCTATGCCGAGATATTTGAGAGAAACGGGATTGTAATTAGGCCGCCTCATTAGCATAGCCTGCTGAGGAGATATTCTTGAATAACTTTTGTTGTGAAGGTCGTAGAGACTTGGAAAGGGCGTCTGTCTGTACTAAATGGGGTACTGCGGATCGATTGGTACCATCGCCGAGCTTCTAGGACCTTGGGAAGGGGTCGAACGAGCGAATCTGAAAAGTGGGCGGGGTTAGGTTTAGGCAAGGGGTGGTGTGGTTAGGGTAAGGGTCTAAGGAACCTGACTAGGCATAGAATCGAAGTCCAGAACCTCTGAATAAGAAAGTCGCTAAAACAGCTAGGGTTAAGGTAAGGATTAGGGATGAAAGCACATTGGAGAAGGAGATATTCTTGAATAACTTTTTTTCTGAAGGTCGTAGAGACTTGGAAAGTGGTTTCTATTGAACTAATGTGGGTCCTGCGGATCGATTGGTGCCATCCCCGAGCTCCTACGACCTTCGGAAGGGGTCGAAGTAGCAAATGGCCGAAAAGCCGAGGAGATATTCTTGAATAACTTTTTTTGTGAAGGTCGTAGAGAGTGGGAGAGGGCATTTGTTTCTGGCAAGTGGGGTATTGCGCATCGATTGGTACCATTTTCGAGCTTCTACGACCTTCGGAAGGGGTCGAACGCCCAAATCCCCAAAAGTGGGCGGGGCTAGTTCGGAATTTCTGATTTCTGGTGGAATTTCTGTGGATCTTACCTGCATTCTTACCTTTCAGGCTGAATGAAGAGGGGCCTGATGTGTGTCCAGACCACTGCATCTCCTTGGCCCCCCATGATTGGGCCCCCAGAAGAGATGATTGGGCCCCCAGAAGAGCTCCTGTGCCCCATACACCGCACGGCCCAAGGAGATGCTTCACTCTCATTCTTCCAAGCGACTGATTTTGGATTTCTCCAAGATTTGTCTAATGAGCTGTTTGATCTGTGGGGCACTTGTCTTGTGTGTGAGTTCACCTTGGTCATGGTTTTTCCTGAATTTAGGGTTTTGAATTTGATGTGATAAAATGACATTTCTGAGGAGAATTCTCTCTTGGGATGGTAAATATCCTGTAATTTTGAGTTTTGGTGTCTTCTATGCCGAGATATTTGAGAGAAACGGGATTGTAATTAGGCCGCCTCATTAGCATAGCCTGCTGAGGAGATATTCTTGAATAACTTTTGTTGTGAAGGTCGTAGAGACTTGGAAAGGGCGTCTGTCTGTACTAAATGGGGTACTGCGGATCGATTGGTACCATCGCCGAGCTTCTAGGACCTTGGGAAGGGGTCGAACGAGCGAATCTGAAAAGTGGGCGGGGTTAGGTTTAGGCAAGGGGTGGTGTGGTTAGGGTAAGGGTCTAAGGAACCTGACTAGGCATAGAATCGAAGTCCAGAACCTCTGAATAAGAAAGTCGCTAAAACAGCTAGGGTTAAGGTAAGGATTAGGGATGAAAGCACATTGGAGAAGGAGATATTCTTGAATAACTTTTTTTCTGAAGGTCGTAGAGACTTGGAAAGTGGTTTCTATTGAACTAATGTGGGTCCTGCGGATCGATTGGTGCCATCCCCGAGCTCCTACGACCTTCGGAAGGGGTCGAAGTAGCAAATGGCCGAAAAGCCGAGGAGATATTCTTGAATAACTTTTTTTGTGAAGGTCGTAGAGAGTGGGAGAGGGCATTTGTTTCTGGCAAGTGGGGTATTGCGCATCGATTGGTACCATTTTCGAGCTTCTACGACCTTCGGAAGGGGTCGAACGCCCAAATCCCCAAAAGTGGGCGGGGCTAGTTCGGAATTTCTGATTTCTGGTGGAATTTCTGTGGATCTTACCTGCATTCTTACCTTTCAGGCTGAATGAAGAGGGGCCTGATGTGTGTCCAGACCACTGCATCTCCTTGGCCCCCCATGATTGGGCCCCCAGAAGAGATGATTGGGCCCCCAGAAGAGCTCCTGTGCCCCATACACCGCACGGCCCAAGGAGATGCTTCACTCTCATTCTTCCAAGCGACTGATTTTGGATTTCTCCAAGATTTGTCTAATGAGCTGTTTGATCTGTGGGGCACTTGTCTTGTGTGTGAGTTCACCTTGGTCATGGTTTTTCCTGAATTTAGGGTTTTGAATTTGATGTGATAAAATGACATTTCTGAGGAGAATTCTCTCTTGGGATGGTAAATATCCTGTAATTTTGAGTTTTGGTGTCTTCTATGCCGAGATATTTGAGAGAAACGGGATTGTAATTAGGCCGCCTCATTAGCATAGCCTGCTGAGGAGATATTCTTGAATAACTTTTGTTGTGAAGGTCGTAGAGACTTGGAAAGGGCGTCTGTCTGTACTAAATGGGGTACTGCGGATCGATTGGTACCATCGCCGAGCTTCTAGGACCTTGGGAAGGGGTCGAACGAGCGAATCTGAAAAGTGGGCGGGGTTAGGTTTAGGCAAGGGGTGGTGTGGTTAGGGTAAGGGTCTAAGGAACCTGACTAGGCATAGAATCGAAGTCCAGAACCTCTGAATAAGAAAGTCGCTAAAACAGCTAGGGTTAAGGTAAGGATTAGGGATGAAAGCACATTGGAGAAGGAGATATTCTTGAATAACTTTTTTTCTGAAGGTCGTAGAGACTTGGAAAGTGGTTTCTATTGAACTAATGTGGGTCCTGCGGATCGATTGGTGCCATCCCCGAGCTCCTACGACCTTCGGAAGGGGTCGAAGTAGCAAATGGCCGAAAAGCCGAGGAGATATTCTTGAATAACTTTTTTTGTGAAGGTCGTAGAGAGTGGGAGAGGGCATTTGTTTCTGGCAAGTGGGGTATTGCGCATCGATTGGTACCATTTTCGAGCTTCTACGACCTTCGGAAGGGGTCGAACGCCCAAATCCCCAAAAGTGGGCGGGGCTAGTTCGGAATTTCTGATTTCTGGTGGAATTTCTGTGGATCTTACCTGCATTCTTACCTTTCAGGCTGAATGAAGAGGGGCCTGATGTGTGTCCAGACCACTGCATCTCCTTGGCCCCCCATGATTGGGCCCCCAGAAGAGATGATTGGGCCCCCAGAAGAGCTCCTGTGCCCCATACACCGCACGGCCCAAGGAGATGCTTCACTCTCATTCTTCCAAGCGACTGATTTTGGATTTCTCCAAGATTTGTCTAATGAGCTGTTTGATCTGTGGGGCACTTGTCTTGTGTGTGAGTTCACCTTGGTCATGGTTTTTCCTGAATTTAGGGTTTTGAATTTGATGTGATAAAATGACATTTCTGAGGAGAATTCTCTCTTGGGATGGTAAATATCCTGTAATTTTGAGTTTTGGTGTCTTCTATGCCGAGATATTTGAGAGAAACGGGATTGTAATTAGGCCGCCTCATTAGCATAGCCTGCTGAGGAGATATTCTTGAATAACTTTTGTTGTGAAGGTCGTAGAGACTTGGAAAGGGCGTCTGTCTGTACTAAATGGGGTACTGCGGATCGATTGGTACCATCGCCGAGCTTCTAGGACCTTGGGAAGGGGTCGAACGAGCGAATCTGAAAAGTGGGCGGGGTTAGGTTTAGGCAAGGGGTGGTGTGGTTAGGGTAAGGGTCTAAGGAACCTGACTAGGCATAGAATCGAAGTCCAGAACCTCTGAATAAGAAAGTCGCTAAAACAGCTAGGGTTAAGGTAAGGATTAGGGATGAAAGCACATTGGAGAAGGAGATATTCTTGAATAACTTTTTTTCTGAAGGTCGTAGAGACTTGGAAAGTGGTTTCTATTGAACTAATGTGGGTCCTGCGGATCGATTGGTGCCATCCCCGAGCTCCTACGACCTTCGGAAGGGGTCGAAGTAGCAAATGGCCGAAAAGCCGAGGAGATATTCTTGAATAACTTTTTTTGTGAAGGTCGTAGAGAGTGGGAGAGGGCATTTGTTTCTGGCAAGTGGGGTATTGCGCATCGATTGGTACCATTTTCGAGCTTCTACGACCTTCGGAAGGGGTCGAACGCCCAAATCCCCAAAAGTGGGCGGGGCTAGTTCGGAATTTCTGATTTCTGGTGGAATTTCTGTGGATCTTACCTGCATTCTTACCTTTCAGGCTGAATGAAGAGGGGCCTGATGTGTGTCCAGACCACTGCATCTCCTTGGCCCCCCATGATTGGGCCCCCAGAAGAGATGATTGGGCCCCCAGAAGAGCTCCTGTGCCCCATACACCGCACGGCCCAAGGAGATGCTTCACTCTCATTCTTCCAAGCGACTGATTTTGGATTTCTCCAAGATTTGTCTAATGAGCTGTTTGATCTGTGGGGCACTTGTCTTGTGTGTGAGTTCACCTTGGTCATGGTTTTTCCTGAATTTAGGGTTTTGAATTTGATGTGATAAAATGACATTTCTGAGGAGAATTCTCTCTTGGGATGGTAAATATCCTGTAATTTTGAGTTTTGGTGTCTTCTATGCCGAGATATTTGAGAGAAACGGGATTGTAATTAGGCCGCCTCATTAGCATAGCC